>NW_015387209.1:2469-31694 GCF_001527695.2 Protobothrops mucrosquamatus
ATGGGATTAGGCCAGCACGTCACATCCGGAGGGTGGGGGCTGAGCACGTCACTTCCGTTTAGGGCCATGAACTCCTGACGTAATCAGCACGTGGGTTTGTTTACCTTGATGACGTCACTGATCAAAAGTGCTGATAATTTTCATTAAAAAAAGGTATACACTATATCTACTCCTGCTGTACTGTACTTTCTCTTATCGTGTCAGCATTGGTCAGATGGAGCATTTACAAGGAGCAAAGAAAATAAGAGACTATGGGCATTCCCTTCCTCATTCCACAAAGATACATCCTGTCCCAATACCATAGTCATGAAATGCTCTACAATGAATAGTGATTCCAGCTTTAACACTTTTCTGAGAAGCTGCAGTTATATGTCTAACCATTTGCAGCTATGATCAACAGTTTCTAAAGGAAATAAACATTAAACATGTGATAGAAAAAAATGGGAGGGTGACTAAGAAAATGGGAGGGTGGGTATCTAGCTGCCCCATGATATTCCATAGATAAATAAGGCTAATTATATGCTTAAAACCTCACCTAGAATTACTGTTTTCAATATGTGAAATTATTTGAAGACAACCAAATCCAATGCTTAATCAAAAGACAATCTAATGGATTAACTCAAATTTATGAGTTAATTGCAAACCATATCATCAGAATGTTTTATCTTTTGTCATTCAATTTTACTTTTTCTGTACATATAATCTGCTCCTAAATTCCCTAATTATAATGAGAAACTTACCTTTTTTAATCTCATTCTTCTATCTAAAAACTCCTGAGTAAATCAGTTCACTAATATAGCCAATGTTTGTAGTGTTAAAGTGTTAACTTCTGAAATGTATCAAATAACTGATTGAAAATAATGGAGTACTTAGGATAGATTTGTGTTTGTGCTTGCGTGTGGATGTGCACAAATATATGTTTTTGAATCAGTTTTCATTTCTTTTCATTCTAGTAAAAATTCTCAATAAAAATATTGTTTAAAAATGAATCATATTTTATTTCTGGTAATTTCCAGGACTAGCTTTCTGTAGTTTTCTTGACAAGATTTCAGAAGTGATTTGCCATTGCCTACTTCCTAGACTGAGAGAGAATGATTGGCTCAAAATCACTCTGCTGACTTCATGCTTAAGGCAAACTAGAACCACAGTCCCGTTTCCAGACTGGTACCTTAAAGATATATCAAACTGGCTGTAGGATAGAAAATAACATAATGCAGCAATTACAATAAAAAGAGTCGTTTTAAAAATATATTTCATTTCCTAAAAAATCATACTTTTAGCCACAACAATGATAAAAATTAACATTGGGAGAATACAGTACTATGTTTCCTACTTCTATTTTTGGAAAGGAAAAAATAGATCCCTTTCCATCAAAAACTCATGTTGGTGAAATAGCAGAAACCTTCAAGGCTGGCCTATTACTTTTTTGTCAACCATGAAACAATAACTTTTAACAGAACTGAAAATAGTTCCATGAATTCAGCCCTAATAATAATTTCTAGTACAAATCACCTTTAGAACAACCAACAGTGATAAAACTAGCTCAAATAAAAATTCCTGTCAGTTGAAAGTGAAATAGTATTCTTTTTAAAATGTTGTAAATAATTTTTTTTTGTTTTAATGTCTATTCAGTTTTTCAAGACTGACCTATTACTTTCATTGTCTATTTCTGTGGGAATACCTTATGCTGTTATTGCTTGATCAGAAGCAAAATGTATTGGTTCAAGTTAAAAGAGGATAATCTAAAAAAGATATTAAGGATGTCAAAGAAAGGTAAAGAATGTCAGAAAACAGAGGCTGATTCTACCAAGAATATTTGCCTGAAGCTATTAAGAGACATGTTAGAACTTTCTCTTCCTTCTCCTCCTTTCCATTTCCTTCTATGAGATTAAAAAAGACAATCTAATGGAGATTAAAGAGAGTAAAAACAAAGGAAAAAGGAAAAAAGAGAGAGATGGTGTTTGAAGTTGTCAATCCCTTTTCTGAGTTTTCCATTAACTGTATTTGTTGATCAGTTGAATCTTCTATCATAGTGTTTAATTGCTCCACTTCTTCTATTATATTCTGTGTAGTTAATTCTTTGGTTGTAATCAAAGTTTGGGTTTGTATATCTAGGCTGACATCTTGTTCTTTTCTGTAGCCTCTTATTTCATCAGTGGCTTTAAGAATAGTTTCATGAATTGCTTTCAGCATAAATAAAATCTGTTCCTGATCTTCATCCATATTCTCTTAATGGTGTGAATTAAAAGCTTTACAATCAGAGAGTAGAAATAATTTTATCATTGAGTACAGAACACAGCTGGGCTTCTCACAGCTGATTGCCTAGGTTACAAACGTCTTTTCTATAGTCTGGGCTTCAAGCCAAGTCTCTTCTAGACAATAACAGATTGCAATATCAGGTTTAGCCACAAGATGTCACCCATATCATTCAGGATTGTTTTTAAGTCCAAGATTTTTATAGTCCTTTTTCCAATTTTATTTCTTTTTTGTAAATAAAAACCCAAATCTTCAATAAGGATAGGAAATCTTTTAGTACTCAAATTTTGGAAAGATTAAAATCAGGTTATTGTTTCAGCGTTTTAAACTCCCCTGGATAGTCAGTCGCCACTGTTTTAGAGGGTGGAATAAAGTTTCCCTTCCCTCTCTCCACAGGGGGGAAAATACCTTGGGCAGCTTATACAGGTAAAAAAAATAGTTCAGATTAGAGGTTCAGATCTCACCCAGTCTCATCCGCGCTGCTTTATAGGTGCCTGGTAGTAAGTTTGACTTCGGCTGTCTGCAGCCTAGTGACAAGCCATATTGCTATGGCCGGTCTTTCATCCGTCGGTTTGGAGGGCTGTGCCAGATTGAACTGAAAGGCTACTGCCCTCCCGTGATCAAGCAGGAATCCCCTCCTTGCTGGTCGCCCCTACAGGGCAACTTTTGACCCTTTCCACGGTCCCCCAGCAATGCGAAATGGGATGTGAAAAACGGAGCTTGCCTTCCAAATGTCTGCAGCAGCCGCAGCGGCAAACTGGAAGTCAGAGAGAGAGAGAGAGAGAGAGAGAGAGAGAGAGAGAGAGAGAGAGAAGAGTATTCCTGATGTTCTTTGTACCAAGCAGAAAGAGGCTAGTAGCACAATGAGCAAAACAATAATACCACGAAACTCTTCACAGATTATGAAAGTGATTTTTTCCCTTTCTTCTAAGTTACAAAGCAGGCAAAGGAATGATATAACTGCCTGTATCATTAACATAACAATATGCATTTCCACTATAAGGCATATCATTGTGTGTGCAGATCAAAGCTATGCAAAATTATTGAAAAACATGATGCCCACATGTTAGTGGTAAGTGAAGACCCCTTCCTCAAACCTTTAACATAGCCGCTCAGAATCACCTTAGAGGGGAGATGGGTGGCATATAAATTTAATAAATAAATATAAATAAGATAAACATGTCCTTTCACACAGTTATTTTAAAGATTATCACCAGCTGTCTATTTATTTATATAAGCACCATATTTCACTGATGTTCTAAGAAAAATGTTGGATCTGCATACAGGTTCTTGTACAGATATCCAGGGAGAGTCTTTGAAGTAGAAATGCTTTCATGATGCTAAGATGCTCTGCAAAGCACTCCTGAATGTTTTGCACAGCCATAATGCAGATGTATATACCAAAAATGGGGAAGTCTTTGTTATAATTCACTTAAGCATTTACAGCACAAGGAATATGGTTCCTGCATATGAACTGCTACTTATAATTCACTGGATTGTATCCCCTCCCCCATTACTGCATCTCTTCAGTTTTTTATTTCTTTATTTTTTGGTAGAAAAAGCTGCCTGTGTTTGGACTAAGCTGTCTACTGCCATGGAAACCGAACTACGCACAACAAAGGACCAGTGGTGAGATTGCTCTGCTTGTTTTCAAGGAGTACAGCATTTTCACAAAATTCTGAAAGGGAAGTTTAAGTGGTTTTCTGCCATACCCTATCAACTGGACATTTTGCTTTGCTATATAGAGAATAGTGGACTTCTGTTGTGTGAATTACAATTTTTCATTTCTGGAAATATTACTTAGGAAAATCCAAAGAATTACATTTTCCATCCATGCTTTTACTTTGCAGATACCACTACAAGATGAAGGGAAAGGGGTTGTTGAGGCAGAGCCTCAACCTCATACTAGAATTTGTTTGCAACCAATGCAAAGCATAACCAGATGCATAGCTGTACCCACAATCTTTATATATTATTCAAAGTTCTCCAAGGCTCAAATCACCTGTAAAAGAGGTGATTTTCTATTAATTAATAATTTATTTTTTAACTGGGCAATGTATGGCAATAGCAAACTATAGAATGTCTTCACACTTCACTATCAACATCACTTTGGCATTGACTACTCTTGCTCTCTCAGTTCCTAATTTGCATCCTTCCCTGTGTATGATCCTAATTACTACAGCATGGTATGTTCACATGTGTTTCATCGATGTAAAAAAGATGCTGAGACTCTAGAAAGAGTACAGAGAAGAGCAACAAAGATGATTAGGGGACTGGAGGCTAAAATATATAAGGAACGGTTGCTGGAATTGGGTATGTCTAGTTTAACGAAGAGAAGTCCGAGGGGGGACATGATAGCAGTGTTCCAATATCTCAGGGGCTGCCACAAAGAAGAGGGAGTCAAGCTATTCTCCAAGGCGCTTGAAGGCAGGACGAGAAGCAATGGGTGGAAACTGATCAAGGAGAGAAGCAACTTAGAACTAAGGAGAAACTTCCTGACAGTTAGAACAATTAACCAATGGAACAACCTGCCTCCAGAAGTGGTGAATGCTCCAACACTGGAAGTTTTTAAGAAGAGACTGGACAGCCGTTTGTCTGAAATGGTGTAGGGTTCCTGCCTGNTTATTATTATTATTATTATTATTATTATTATTATTATTATTATTATTAACTAACTCTTATGTTATACACTTCCTCATTCTACTCTGAGCAACAATATCTATCAAATTATTACCCAATAATGTGAGTACGCATGGCTAGAATTTTGGAAACATGGAGTATTTGTTTATTTTATTCAGGCATTAAAATATGCAAATCACAGCAATAAATTCAATCTCCATTGATAGATTGTAACATTGTCTTGACACTGGTATTTGCATGCATAATTCAGATGTCTATGTTGAAAAGTTTTTTATATGTACATAGTCACTTGCATGTAAACATGAACTTGTACCTTGAACCTCACAAGTTGAAGACTTGTGAGAAAAGCAGGACATGTCCAGTTGTATACATAAATGCCTATTCAAGTAGAGAAATCTAGCCAATCTTCCTATATATTATATTAATATGCATTTGTTATATTAATATGCATTTGTTTAAATCTGTAGTCAGCAAGCTGTAATCTACCTCAGTGGAAGAGCTAATGACAGTGCTGTTTGTATAGCTTTCATAGGGAGGAATTTAAAACCAGTGATTGGTATATTGTTCTGCCTGTGTTTCTTCTTTCACTCTGTGCCACATCTGCTGGCAGGGAAAACAACCACTAATCACTGTCCTCAGCATTTGGTGGGATGAGCTTGAGGGACTCTGGAAAAGGGTCTGGGAGCAAGCTTTAACCATCATTCAAGTTCTCCAAGTGACAAGTCGGCATCATTGAACTTCTCTGCCCAATAACTTGTCACCTGAGCTATATCTGAACACAGGACTTATAATGTTCTGAAATCTGCTAGATCTGTTTTGTGAAAAAAAAGTTTAATGTTCCTTTAAAAGAACACTAAATGTGTGTTAAAAATACAGCTTAGCTGAACATTAAACATAAGGGATAGGGATGAAGGCTAAAGCATAGAAAGTGTCACTTGATTGTGTCAGTCCTTTGAATGGGCAAAGTCAAGAAACAAGTAAAGAAAGGCTTTCAGGAATGTGGTTTATTATTATAGGACAGATAGCAAAATCTTGAAAATCTGTCAGTTTTTCACTACACAGTCCTATGCTAAACAACAGCAAGGATGGGTTCTTTTCCTCTTTCCTATCTCTCAAAATTGAGAAATCTCCCTGCTTAGCTGTTTCTTTGCTATTCCCTAGGTGAGGTTATCATTCCTTCACTCTCTGTAGCCTTTGGCTGTGCATGTGACCTCTCACCCAGGATAAAAGGGAAAAAACAGCAAAATTCTTCAGTATCATATTAGTTCCAAAATATCCCAGATTTGTTAAATACTGCAAAGAATAGCACTTCTGGCAATAAGAGGCTACTGGCCCAACCTGGGATTAGCCCATGGCTAGCACTAGATAAGCAAAATGACCCCAAAAAAAATATGACAGAATCTACGAGATAACATTCAGAAAGGAGAGTCAGCCAATCTGCTCCTCTGTGTTCTTATACAATACACAGGCTGGAAGGCGCCGTACCAGAAGCAGGTACCATTTCAGAGGGGCCACAATTCATTGTGGTCGCTCCCAAAATGGCCCCTGCTTCTGGGTCAGCACTAAGTGATGCAGCAGATTGGCTGCTTTCCAAAGAACCACTGAAAAGATGACAGAGCCATGACGGGGGTTGGGGAGAAGGGCTTGGGGCCCAATGGGGTGAGACCCAGCAAGGCAAGAGGGGGAGGGAGATAGGCAGGGACAGAGCAGCATCACTGTGGTTGGTCATAAAAGCAGGTGGATTGTCAAGCACCTTAATTTTATGTGACTGGGGGGGAGGAGGGTGCTACAGAGACATAACTTCAGGCAGGGGTCATAAGTCCATTAGTTTTAATGTCATTATAATTTCAAATCACTAACCAAACAGCGTAAGTCAAGAACTACCTGTATTTCTATTGAGAGGAAGATATTGCAAAATCTGTTTCTCAGAAGCATTGCTCATCTAAGACTGGGTGAAATGAATACATTTTATTGGTTTTATTTTGATATCTTGGCTTTATTTAATTCAGGCCATAATAAAGATTATTTAATATTTCTTTTATGTAGCTTTTAACTACAGGCCCTCTCAATTCCTGGCAAATAGATGGGGAAGAAATGGAGGTAGTGACAGATGGGGGACTGCAGCCAAGAAATTAAAAGGCGCTTGCTCCTGGGGAGGAAAGCTATGGCAAATCTAGACAGCATACTTAAAAACAGAGACATCAGCCTGCGAACAAAAGTGTGTATAGTCAAGGCCATGGTTTTCCCAGTTGCAATGTATGGCTGTGAAAGTTGGACCATAAGAAAGGCTGAGTGCAAAAGAATTGAGGCCTTTGAACTATGGTGCTGGAGAAGACTCCTGCGAGTCCCCTGGACTGCAAGGCGATCAAACCAGTCAGTCCTAGAAGAGATGAACCCTGAATGCTCTTTAGAAGGCCAGATCCTGAAGTTGAAACTCAAGTACTTTGGCCACCTAATGAGAAGGAAGGACTCACTGGAGAAGAGCCTAATGCTGGGAAAGATTGAGGGCAATAGAAGAAGGAGATGACAGAGAATGAGGTAGCTGGATGGAGTGACTGAAGCAGTAGGCGTGAACTTAAATGGACTCCAGAAGATGGTAGAGGACAGGAAGGCCTGGAGGAACGTTGTCCATGGGGTCACGATGGGTCGGACATGACTTCGCAACTAATAACAAAGGTCATGTAATCATCTTTTGCAAACTTCTGACAAGCAAAGTCAATGGAGAAGCCAGATTCATTTAACAACGGTGTAACTAACTTAACAACTGCAATGATTTATTTAACAACTATGGCAAGAAATCTTGTAAAATGGAGCAAAACTCACTTAACAACTGTCTTGCTTAGAAATGGAAATTTGGGGCTCAGTTCTGATCATAAGTGAAGAATTACTTGTATGGTAATAAAGATGTACTGTAACTGAGCTACAGGACCACAATGAACAAACCTACAACAAGGTTCAGGTAACCAAATAATTTGATTTGTTAACAAATACATAGAACATGTAATTGCACCGTTTCATTTTACTTTCTATAGATATCCAAATAGTTAAAATAGAGAAAGATTTTTTTGTGTTCTGCTGTCAAGGTTCTGATAGAGAAGACCAAACAAATGGAACTCTGAGGCTAGGGATTTCCTCAAAGAACATGTTTATTGGTTACATAGTATCGGCACGGTCAAAAGTGAAACCAAGTCTGAAATCCCCTCCAAAGAGAAAAACTATTACAAAGTTAAACTTCCCATCCCATTGCTATGCAATCAGCTATGTTTCCTAATAGAATAGTTTGGCGGGCTTTTTAACCAAATGCTCACATTCCCCCACCTAACCGACAGAAATGACCTTGGTTCTCACGAGACAGTGAAATGTTTAGACTAGCAGAAATCCTCCGCTCCCCCTCCCATTCTTGTGGCAACCTAGAATGAGCAAGATGGCTGCAGCCAGATTTGTTGTAGAGTTGACATCTGCTTCTTCTACTGTTACAGTAGAAATAAAGCACAGGTATCAAATTAATGTTACTTAATGGGCACCAATAATTATATATACTATATTATTATGTTATCACAATAACTGTTCACTAAAAAGAGTTCTCTTGTTTTTAAATGTAACTGACTGGTACTTTTTCCCATATCTTAGAAATAAACTAAATACTTAACTAATAATGCATATTAAATCATTTAATGTTTAAGCAATAAATGATTGAATTTTAATTCATTTTTAAAAGTTAAACCATAGAACTATTTATAAGACAAGTTGTAAATTTTCTTAGAATATTTAGTTAAATTATCAGAATACAAACAGTGGAATTAGTAATATAATGTCTCTCTTTTCAAGAATTATGGATTTTCCCCTTCAATTTTTCATCTCCCTTTGTATTCAAGAAAGAAAACTTAAGTAGTTTCTCTTAAAAGAAATATGTGTTCATTCTATATCTCATTAAAATAATTCCCAAAATAAAACTACATATACCAAGAGTGCATTTTCATAATCAATCAATTCTTTAATATAGTCATTGCACAGTTGGAGAGAAACATGATAAAAGAAGATAAAGTATTACACAAATATTAAAATAAAGTAAGTCAGAGTACAATATGCATAAAGTATTAAATACTGGGAAAATTTAAAAAGTAATTACTAGATCATTAAAACAAAATACTAGATTATGAACATGGTGAAATGCTGAAATACTACCCTACACATCCCTATCATCCTCATCCCCTTCTTCCTAGCTTTTCTTCTCTTCTGTTCCATTTCTGGATCATGTGGCAGATTACCAAATAGAATTTTGTCTCTAGCCACGTAAGGTTGGGGTCATGAGCCTGAAATAAATTTCGGATCATTGCAATTTCCAGAAAATGTAGTTTATACCTGTAAATTATGATGCCAACATTAGAGCTTATCAGTCTAACAAGTTTGCCAACCTTATTTATTTTATTTTATTTATACAATTTATAGGCCACCCATCTTACCTCAAGCTAACTCTTAAGCAGACTTCCGGTTTGGAAGCCCAGATATTAACATAGGGGCCAAGATGGAAGAAGACCAAATCTTTCTGAGACCATTCTGTTCAAATTTCCTGCATATACCAGGTGGATGAACTCCTCCCACTTTCCTACTGGGATAGGAGATCTCAAGTAAAAGAATATAGAAGGGCAGATACTATTTTTCAAATGGAAGAAGGATTGTTGAACTTCGCTGAAGTTAGTAAATGAATCAAGCCCTCCTCTATAGCTCCTCTATAGCTAACTATGTTAGTTTGCAATCAGATACTTGTACTATTAAAAAAAATTAGAAATATCCAAGTTGATGTTTAGTTACAATTATCACTGCATTATTCAGGGTTATTTTACACTTAACACTGTCCTTAATTATCTATGAACTGAAATCAGCTCATAAGGAATGCTCCAATTGAGGACTCTGAATCAGTCAGTGTCTCTACAATAGATGTTCCAAGCTGTAAAATGTGCATCAAATTCAACATTTCTGCCATATTTGCATTAACTACCTTAAATGAGAAGCAGTACCACATCTGTTTAAACTGCAGGATGAAAAACATATTTCTTGCCCTTTTTGATGGAGGCTTGAAGCTCATGATAGTAGTAAGCTTTCAATCAGCTTTCTACTATCTACAAATTACAGAAAGTTGTAAATGACAGTCACATAACCCAGGGTAGTGATAGATGTACATGCTCCCCAAATAAATGCCCCTAGAAAATCTCCCTTAGTGACACCATTTAAAATAATCAGATCCAGTCGGCTGAAGACCTGCACTAAGTACAATTCA
This sequence comes from Protobothrops mucrosquamatus, assembly GCF_001527695.2. Taxonomy (NCBI): domain Eukaryota; kingdom Metazoa; phylum Chordata; class Lepidosauria; order Squamata; family Viperidae; genus Protobothrops; species Protobothrops mucrosquamatus. The sequence continues at coordinate 12,644 of NW_015387209.1, forward strand.
GCATAGTTAGATAGCAGCAGATTGCGAATGGCAAACAGCAAAGTGGAAAGATTCTAGATATGGAAGACATTGTGGAAATTCTTTGCATTACTCACCCACTTCTGACATTGAAATTACTGACATATCAATGATGATTAGTTTTAAACAGATTCTCGGAGGAGGGGGGATGATGCGCAATAAGACTGCAGTGGCTGAATTTTATTAATGCTGCTATTGCAAAATTCAGTGGGGTAAGACCGATTTCCAAAACGTAGAATCTAGTAGAAATAAATATTATGAGCTCCTCACACTGTTGTATCTCTTGCCTTGACTCCCCTTTAGTATCAGAGAAGTCTAATAATATCCATTAAGATGAGTTCCTTCTTGCATCCAGGTCTTCTAAAAAATTATCACATTAAATTTGGCTAAATAAAAGGTAAAGTCAGATTCTGTTATTCTCATCCTAAGGCACTGAAAGCATACTGTACACTGAAGTAGGCTGCCAAGAGTACTACCAGGCACTATTTCTATAAGTATTGATTGCTTTGAAACCTCCCTCTGCATGTCTTCTCTTCTGTTTTTCCGTATGTACCTTCTTGGGAGCTATCCCATCTGATCAATTAGAAAATTATATCTGAAGGATCCTCAATCCTGTCATACAGTAATTTAGCCTCTTAACATAGGCCTATTTCCCTTCATCTTTTGTTAGTAGAAAGGCATTGTTTTCCAGTGGAATGGATGAGTCAATAAAGGCTGAAATAGTAATCCCTGGTCAGACTCCTGGGTTCTATTCAGATAATCCCTACATGCATCCTGTTGAACGTATATACAGAAAGGCTCATTTTTCTTCCTTAGGTGGAATATTAAATGTTCTGCAGACAAACTGAACATAGCTTTCACAAACTCCAGAAACATTTGTCTGTTTTTGAGGCCTTCTGCTATGACTTGAATGAGCTTTTTTAATATCTTAGCCTACAGAGAATATATACAAAGACCTGATCTTTTTGTTCTGGAAAGGCATAAAAGGTGGAAGACATCTTTCCTGGTTGTTGCCTTTATTCCTTTGCCAGCCACGAAGAGGAATTAGGCAACCCCTCTCTGTCTTGATCAACAGATGTCTTCTACCTTTTATACCTTTCCAGAACAAAAAGATCAGGTCTTTGTACCAGGCATAAGATAGCACCCAAAAACAATTCCAAGATGATGACTCATACACAACAACCCAGGTTCCATCCGTAACTCCTTTTCCCCCTCTCCTTACCATGCTCTTTTCATGTAAGCAATCTCCTGTATGTTTAACATGAGACTTTTACTTTTCCAATATATATAAAGCATCTGCTCAGGCAATTAGCTACAAAATAATGATTACAAAATAATAAAACAATGATTACATGATAACACTACAAGTATCAATATAAAATGGTTACTATATATAAAATAGCTGCTAGTGTCAAACTTAAACATACTAAAATCATAAGCACAATAAAATCCCTTCAATACTTTAATGTTGCAAGAAGAAAAACAAGCCATGCTTTAAACATTACTATACCTTCAGATTATGAAGGCCAATTTATTAAAGCTATTTAGAAAGTTCACAAATGTCCAGAGTCTCTATTCCTAATTTTTACATTATATTTTTTACTTCTAAATTCCCCAGGGATTCCTTAATACATTAATAAAATCTTCATCATCCAGAATGCCAATACTTAATCCTTCATAATAATCCTCAAATTCACCAAAGGAAACTTCACTGGGATTGCTGCAGGTATCCTCCAGTGTTTCAAGAAATGAAGTTTTAATTTCTTCCTCAGTTGCATTACCTGTTAAAATATTACTTACTATTAAAGTTGCTAGTGAGCATGTGAAAGCTTCAGTAAAACATTAAAAAATAAAAATTACACCTGTGTTCTACAGATGTTAAAAACATGCTATATATCTAACCAAAAAGATTTCCTAAGAAAAGCAAGTTAAAATAGAAAATTCAAGGGATATCTTAGTAAAGTAACTTGTGTATGAGTCTAGGAGGTAAATGACAAAATGTGCATCACCATGTCACAATGCAAGTTGTTGTTACTTAGATATTTTCATACAACATCATACTGCAAATGCAAAACAGAGGGATTGGTTTGTTTTGTAATGCTACTGCACAGATGCTCACAATAATTCAGTCTCTTACTTTAAGCCTACATTTATCCCAAACTTTGTAATGTCTTTTTCCAAATATAACAGACTACAATATACACCAAATGAAGGCCCTGGGCTAGTTCAGGTTACTAAGATTTCCAAGAATGCTGAAAGAAACAGTATCATTATGTTGGCAGCTAATTGAAAAATGAATCTGGTCTTGTGTGTTCTGCTGATCAACATAGGAATGTTGTCTATTTTGTCAACATAACTGCATTCAGCAGACAAATATTTGAGACTGCATATGAATTAAATACCTCATACTGAAACTTCTTGAGCTTTTTTTAAAAAAAAACATTCTTCTTTCTTTCCATTCTATTTTTATAATGTATTTTTATATTTTTTGAATAATCAAGCAACCTGAAAAAGCAGATGCTTGCAAATTCTTTAGTAACATTAAGCTGATCTAATGGAAACATGTTATACATGTAATGAATAGTCCTTATCTGCAGAAAAAAATAAGTAATGTCGGTCTGTCCGGAAAGCCATGCAGCTAAAGAAATGGCCATAGGAATAGAGTTTCATGGTAAGGATCTTGAAGTCAAATAGTTTTAGAAGCGTAGAGATAGAATATAAATTTGCCCCAAAAGACTGAAGATATATAAACTAAGATAGGGATTACCCAAGGCAGATATAATAAATTAAACTCTTTCTTAAACTGAATGACTATAATGACTATAATCTCCCTGCACCTAAGAAGTAGTAGCAATACAAACCAATAATTACTTTATTATTAATTAGACAATTTGTGCCACATTGGGTCATTATTTCAGAGATATTTCCTTAGCTAAACAGAAAAACAGAATGATCATGGGCAGGCAAAAAAGCAGTGGGAGTGGCAATGACTTCCAACTTCCTGTTGCCTTTCCTTGACTTACCTTGTGGGAAACTGGTAGGGAGCATCAGAAATTGATCTTCCTTCCTTCCCTTCTCCTTTCTTCACCTTTCCTATCATTCTGTCATTACCTTCCTTCCTTCCTTCCTTCTTTCCTCCCTCCCTCCCTCCCTCCCTCCCCTCCTTCTTTCCTAACTGTTCCTCCCTCCCCTCCTTCCTTTCTTCTTACTTCCCTGTTTCCTTCTCTCCTTCCCTTCCCCCCTTCTTTCCTGCACACCCTATCATTCTGCTATTATCTTCCTTCCTCCCTCTTCCTTCTCTTGAATACTTGACAGCTTCCCATTCACTTTGCTTGTGGGAAGCTTTCAGAGGAAAAGTCAGTGGGGAAGCCAGCAGAAGTTGCAAGATCAAGGGCAGTAATCAGGTAAGATGCTGCTGCCGGGTGGGGGAGGAAGAGAGGGGATGCACAGGGGTGAGGATTGTACATGGGGTGTGAGAGAGATGCCATATAAGTTGAGAAGGATATGTGGGTGTGTGCCATAGATGCCACATGGGTTGGGGAGGGTGCACAGGTGACTGTAGGTTGGAAAGGGTGGCTATGAGTGCACAAGAGGTGAGGGTGGAATGGGTAGGGTCTGTGGGAAAGTGGAATAGGTCAAGAAATATGGAAGCAAGTGGCTGCTGCTGGGTGGGGGATAGAGCAAGGAATTGCAAAACAGTCATGGAACACTGTCAATTAAGATCACATGACCGCAGTAACAGCCAGTAGCACTGAAGCAACTACAACTTTCCCAAATTTTATTCTGTTGGGAGTCATGGGTCCCAGATTTTAGATCTGTAAATTAGCTGATTTGAGGTACCTAGATTCAAAAAATGTTGCCCTTCTAAAGCACTGTTTCACCTAGTTAAAGGTCATGATAACAAAAGTTTTAGTAGTATATAGATACCTGCTATAACTTGAGGATGTTTTCTAGCACAATAACATTTCTTGATATCTACCATAGGGACTCTGCCAGTTTTATTGTAATCTAGCTTCATATAAGCCTAAAAATAATCAGAAAAAAATGTGAGCATCAAATATATGTAAAAAATGTTTATATACATCTGGTATTTTTACGTGAAAATAAAGTAATATTAGCAAAATTATATCAACATGCTACATATATAATTTATATTTGTGGAATACCCGACTTTACATAAATGTTTGGAAAAAGTGAGAAATTAAAGAAGTAATTGGGTACACCTAATTGAAATTAACCTCAGTGCAAGTAAGCTTTTAAAATTTCCTCAGGACAGTAAGTTTTGTTCAATCAGTATCTTATAACAATAAATATATTTTCTATTTAGAAAACTGAACGTGTTTTTTTTGTTAACACTACCAATTTCTTAACACATTTTCCCTGTTGCATAAACAGTAAAGAATTTTCTCACTGACTCACTTATTTTCACACTGACAATTTTCTTCAAATGACACAGAAAGAACTTTTCTCACAGTAAACCAAATCTTGACATTCTCCCACCAAAAAAAATTCCAGTAAAGCATTATACAGATTAAGAGTATTCAACTTTTAATACATGAATTATAGTCTTAAAATAAGATTACTTACTTTCCTAACAAATATTTTTCTGTATTCATTCATTTCTCCAAGAATAGCACGAGTAAATTCAGTGTAATCAATTTCACCATTATTGTCATTATGTAGAACTAACCATAAAGATTCAAATTCCTAAATTTAAAATACAAAGTCAAATTAAGTGCTGCATACCTAACTAACAAAATAAGTACCATGACATTAGCAGAACTCAAATTAATGCTTCAGGGTATTCATTTGAAAATTGTGCATTTCTTAAAAAAAATGATGTAAATATTAAAATACAAACTTTAGTATTTAATGTTTCAGATTTCACCAAAGCAGCAGTTCAAACAAAAGGTTGTGGAAGGGGAGAGAAAGACTAGCTTCATTCACTTTCTTCATATTCACTATAGTAGCAACAATCAAGTAAGTAATTCATCCCCAGCTTATGTTACAGCTGTCTTCTATTGGCTAGAACAGTGATGGTGAACCTATAACATGCATGTCAAAAATGATACATCACTATGTTTTGGATGACATGCCAAATGTTCACCAACACCCAATAATTATTCTCAAAATGTGTCCTTTTCTTGTGCAATTTTTGGAGGCTAGAGAGTGCAAGAATGGGGTGTGCTGTCATGCAGCCTTTAGACCCACCAAAAGTTGTGTGACAGGGCTGTGCTCTCACACAATCTCTGGAGCCTCTGAAAATTATGCAAGAATGGGGTTTTCAGAAAGTGCGAGAAGAACATTCTTTGAAGCTACTTCAAGAATGAAGGACACCTAAAACCCATAGTAGGCTCAGGTAGGCCACAGGGGCCTGTCAACAGAAAGAAAATATGGCCTAAAAGTAAGCAGAGAAAATAAGCAGCAGGCTGGTCCTGCCTATGGGGCAATTGTACTATTCCCCAAGCTCAACAGTTAGTTTCCATAAACGTCCAAGTAACTAAGATCCTATTAGTATTATATTTCTCATTTATGCATGCATGCATTCATACTGCCCAGATTATAACTTTGTGTGGGGTAGCATCAGATTGAAACACATATGAAAGTAAGCAATAAATATAATGACTATAAAAGCACAATGCAAAATAACCCAAAACCATGAAAGCCTTGTATTTTGGCCCTGGACGGTATTATCAAGATCTTCTGCCTGGCTAGGTGTCCAAAGCCCATCCTGCAATATCACTGGGTTTTTTTCCTCATATGAAAACTCTAATTTGGAGTTTCTTAAGTTCCCAAACCTCTAAAAGCATGCGTGTTCTTCACATACAATGCCATCTCATCCTCCCACTTTGTCTGGCCTATTCCTTTTCAGGAAATTGTATTTTTCAATCTTTGCAAATTGCTCATGAATTACATACCACGATGTTGAAGTAATGCCTATTAAATTGTATCTACTCTCTTATATAAGGATTTTGACATACCTCTTCAGTCACTTCTAAATGAAATACTTTTAGAGCTTGTTTGTAGTCTGCTTTTGTAATATTTCCATTTTGCTTCTTGTCCAATTCACGAAAATGTTTTCCTAGTCCTGAAACAATACGAACTCCTCTTTTACTTAATTTTGGTCTCAAATTATCTAGAAAATAATTAAAATGGTTGATTAAAATTATGATTCTTTCTCTTAAGTACAGTAATTGTTTTCAAATATGTAAAAGTGTGATCTAATCTACCTCAATATTGCCTTTTAGTGATATAGTATGATAAGCTGAAGAAGAATTATTTTCTAATTCTGCTATACAAGGAAATTACTAGAGATGCTCAGAATTTATCCTAGGATATTCTACATATAAAGAATTATCCCATTCTGACAGAAGATTGCTAATATCAAAGAAAATTCACACTATTTTTTTCTGTATCAAAAAATTATATTACCTACAATCAAAAGCCTTTTCTGAAAGTATACTGTAATACAATTACTATAAAGTACAATCTAGGTTCCATGAAAATATTTTTATAGAACTCATAGACAAGAATTTCTAGCAAACAGAATATACAAACCTTGAATATTCCTCAAAGTTTTTTTCCAATCATCTTCTTCCTTGATAGGATGTTTCTCATTTTCTACATTATACATCCTATAATATATGCATTTGTTAAGCAGTCATAAATACAGAAGGTTACTTTCACAGATAAATATTATATTTTACATATAAATTAGGAAAAACAGATTTTTTGACTTGTAAAATATTTTACATATATTTATAGTATCTAAAAACTTTGAAATAAACTTATTCTAAGGTTTAAAATGAGCCTCCCAAATCTAGCAAGACATGAAAGTATTTTATGCAGGAATACATTGTAGATGGCTTCATAGATGCAATGAAGAGACCTCTGTATTTAATCTTGGAAGGTGAGACAGCTTTTGAAATACAGACTCTTAGGGGTTATTTGCTTACCCAGTGCATGTGATTATTAAAACTCACTCAGCTTGAACAAGGGATAGCCCAGATTGATGATTAACTACATGTTAACCAGATTAGTACACATGTGAAACAGTCCAAAAGATAAGTAATTTCACCTTATCAAAAGAGATAAATTCCAGTTTTTGAGAATACATATTTAAAAAAACAAGTTCAGAAATATTCTGTTTCTTAAAGAATTAAAAGAAACAAAGTCTTAACTTGTTCAAGCTAAATCTTGAGAGTTACATCAAATAATCTCATTTGGGTATATTTTCTAGTCAGAGATAATAGAATATATGAGACAGGAAGGGGATTTGTATTATTACTGTGTGATAGCATCAAAGCTATATTATACTTTGCATTATATTAGGCTTCATATCAAAGCCAGGTCCAGGTCCTTGATTTGTGTGTTTGGTTTTTCATTGTTTGTTTATTCTGGCATGCACTTTTGATTTCGCCAGCCCCTCACTAATACCAAGACAGACTGGAACTGCTGTTAATTTTCTACATTGCATCACAGGGTTATTAATATGTGAATACTGTAGGAAATTAAAGTGGCAGCTAAACACACCCACATAGGACTCCAGACCAGAAAAAATTACATTAAATGGAGTTTCAGTCAGGCATTACCTAAAAACATTTAATAAATCTATTAAATCTGCAAAGACAAAAAAACACACTGTGCTTTTTAATCAGTAGTACTAGAAATATCCCATTAGAAGGTACAGAATATATATGATCTTTCTCCATCTTACCACTTTTCACTTTAGTAGCCACAATCTGTACAAACTATTTCTGAACTTTCTTTTAACAATGGGCCCACAAAGAGATACTTGCAATCACTCATTCAAAAGGTATCATGTCATGTCTAGCTAAGGCCACATCTATCTTCTTATCTTTACTTCCTAGAGTTCCTTAATATGCCAAGGATGTTTCTTTGATAGTCTGATTAATAGATTAGCAAGATCCTAGCCAACACCCATTTTATATAAATCTTTAGTATTCCTACTCCTACTTGCTGGCCCAATTCACAGACTGTCTAATTATGCATTATTGAACAAGCCACCATAGGATAAGTACCTATGATATGCAAATATACTAAGCCAAAAATATGACTTACACCTTATAATTTACTACTCATAATTTCTAGATTCATAAAACATACCAAGGCAAAGCCAAATAAACTACATTATATATGTCTGTCCTGACCACTTTCTACAGGGGGATGATCAAGAGCATCCTGTCATACAGCATCACAGTTTGGTTTGAAAGCATCACTGCTTCAGGCAGGAAGGCGGTGCAGAGAGTGGTGAGAATGGCCGAAAAGATCATTGGCAGTTCCCTCCTTCCCATCCAGGACATAGCACAGAAGCGTTGCTTGAGCAGGGTCCGTAAGATTATCTGGGACACTACACATCCTCTTCACAACCTGTTTTCCTTGTTACCTTCTGGGAGGAGGCTTCATGGTATCCGTAGCAGAACATCCAAATTCAGCCATAGTTTCATTCCATACAGCATTAACCTTGTGAACTCTCAAGCTTCCTCTTTCCGTTATATATTCAAGATGGACAATATTTAATATTTATTTGCTACGTATATGTAGGGGTGTGGGTCTATACATATGTTGTTCATAGTATGTTTAGGTGTGTGTCATGTATGTGTTTCACTTTGGGAGCGGGCAACTAAATTTCATTTTTGATGTGTGCCGTTGTGCCCACAGTAAAAAAATGACAATAAAGATTATCTTATCTTATCTTATATCAAAATGATGTATTATCTCAGTTACTATATCTTCTAATCTGCTATTTTTAAAGATTATAGCATATTCTTTTTCTTACTCCAAATAACTACTATTGATTTATTTCTAATCTCTTACATTTATTAGACTATCATTAAAGTTCTAGAAAGAGCTACAAGAATCAGGGAGAAGCATGGAATATCCATTGCAGTATTTTTTCCCCTCTATTTACAGGTTTTCTTTTATAAATAATAATGTAATTGCCAATTAATTCCCACTTTTGAAATGAAACTATTAAACTAGTGTTAAATAATCACATGTTCTTCATATGTGTTAAGAACTGATTTGGAATTCTTGGACATATAGTTTCAATATTTCTGAGGGACCTACATTACATACAGTTCTGCAATTCTTTTTTGTTTTAATTATATAAAACTGCAATTTGAGTGGAAGATTAGCTTTTTTTCATTAAAAGCAATGAAAAAAAGATACCATTTTTAATTGTATGATATCTCTCTTCAAACAAATTCAAAATTGCACTTTTTAGAAACAGTAACTATAACATAAGTAATGTTAGATGTATTTACACATTTTTTCTATGTTCTGGACGAGTTTCTATCTTCTACAAACACCCAGTCATATAGTAACATTCTACTATGTGTACCTCTAATCAGGTATTAACATTTATGCTGGAGAAATACAAACAAACCCTCAAGCCAATAGATATAGAAAATATTTTTGATCAACAAAGAGGATTCATGAGCAGATACTCTAATTCCACTTACTTTAGAAAAGTTCTAGCCATTCCATCAATATTTGTGACACGGATTGTAAACAATGGTTTCCGCTTAATACTTTCAGGAAGGCCAGGATGTTGAAGGCTCAAAAAAGTTAAGTCTGCCCCCTGTGATCAATAATATAAGAATGATTTAAAACTCTATTCCACAAAATATCAGTACAATATTAAAGAGGTGAATTATTTCAAATATGTCTGACTTTGAGAAACTTGAAAGCATGATGTCAAACCAGACTAAATCTTCTATGTTATCCATCCAGTTTTCTGCAAGGACAGTAATCTTAATGGACAGCATCTGTCTACTGTTCTGTCTTCAGTTATCTTTTCTGCTGCACGCCTGTCCAATTATATATGAATATTTTGTTTATTCTCCCTCATTCTCCGAATGATCTTTTCTAAATAAGCCACTTTTCTCTCACAATGCTTTTATTTACTAACAGATAACACCTAACTTCCATGATTTTGACTGTTGTACTTATTGCCTCTGGACTTAATATGGCACAGTTGAGAAGAGTTGGAGTTCAGGATTATAAATTTCAAGACTAAAATATCCTTTTCAGATCCTGGGGAAGCAGAATTTATTCAGGGTTAAGAGTTGAATTTCTTATCAGAATATATGAACAGAACAGAACAATTTTGTTTCTCATATAACAGGAAAATATTTTTAAGTCATTAAGTTCTTTTGTAGCTCATTTGATAAATTGAAAGTAATATCTTGATTCAATTAGTCTACGTCCAGTTGTTTGCAGATGTGTTGTAACATCCTTTGTATAGAAAAAAATATGTAATTCTGAGAAATCTATAATCTTTAGAGAATCAGGAACAAAATCCATATAGACATTTTCATATAGTAATTCCAGATGAATACCTCTTGTATTTTTTCTTTTAATTGGTTTTTTTCCTCTTAATCAGCTGTATATATGAAGATGTTGACAAACATAAAATAAAATACATAGTATGTGGACAGTATATTTTTCAGTCTATGAAAATCTACACAGATTCCCAACAGGTAGAAATAGTTGTCACGGGTTGCTAATCATGACTAGAGGTTCTTGCTATTATCACTTATAGCCACATCAGAGACTATATATCAGCATCCAATGTATGCGTTTACTAAGACATAAGTATTCTTCATTCCGATATTGATTGAATGATTGTACCCTGGTTTACCAGGGGTGCCAGACATATGAACACAGGAGGACAATCTTGGCACAAGAGAAGTGAGCACTCCGTAAAGCCAGAACTGCAAATGCTGAAGCAACAGTGTCCACATTTCTCTGTTCAGTATGTGGCAGAACATTCCGTGCTAACATCGGTCTAATCAGCCATCTACGGACACACCGTTGATGGCCCACAATCCACAAGATGTCAAGGTCTTCATCGAAATCGATGGACGAACAACAACATGTATTAAGGATATAGAGCACTATGTTATCTGTTGTAGTTAACATTTCTTCAGTTTAAAGTACAAATTCATACTTTCAGGATGTTATGCTGCAAATTCCAAATGTTCTAATATTGTTTTGTTATCCAAATTACTGTCAGGTTAATACAGTGACAAATAATTCTATGTACACATTCCATTATAGAGGAATGTGCAGTTCCTCTAATGAACATCACTACTATACTGTTATTGGTAATAATTTCTTGAATTTTAAAAAAGATATTTTGAAAGAAATTCCTTTGTTGGGCAAAGTTGAGCTTCAGGGTTTAGTCCCCATGGTCTATAAACTTAAATCCTAAAGCTCAATATTACCCAACAGAAACCGGACATAAACGCCTATACCAGTCAATTTCTCAGTTTTTAGAAGTTCCAGTAGATACTTTTTGATTCTCAACACTCTGATAAAAATTTGGTTTATGCTTTACCAAATTAAATAAATAAGGATTAATCACTTTAAGAAGCCATGCAATCCTATTCATTTAATCATAAAAGATAGTACACATTGTGCTCAGTAATCTTCAACTGCCCGTCTGCCCTCTTGTGGCAAAGGGAAGATATGTAGCCTTAAAGCAATTTAAAAACAAGTAATTTTTTATTTAGCTTGCAACTAAAGAATTCGGGTGAGATCTTTCTGAATATTACTTTGGTTGTGCATCTGAGCAATGTTATCAGAATAAATGTCTGCCTGCATTCTCTGAATACATTAAATCGGTTTGAAAAATCATATTAATAATCCATCTAACAATGAACACTGAAAATATTCAAGAAAAAAAATGAAAGCAACAATTGAAAATAAAGTATCATTGCCTACCCATTACTGACAATCTCAAACCAGCCTGCAATGTTCTGGGAATCCTGTCTATACCCTTTGAAACAAATTTAATTAGCAATTAGTAGAAGGAAGAAGTACAAGCTGGGCTTCAAAGAGGCAGAGGAACTAGAGATCAAATTGCCAACGTTTGCTGGATTATGGAGAAAGCAAGGAAGTTCCAGAAAAACAGCTACTTCTGCTTCATTGACTATGCTAAAGGCTTTGAGATGGGAATATCAGACCACCTTACCTGTCTCCCAAGAAGCCTGTACATGGGTCAAGAAGCAACAGTTAGAACTGGACATGGAACAACTGATTGCTTCAAAATAGGGAAAGGAGTATAACAAGGCTGCATATTGTCAGCCTGCTTAACTTATATGCAGAGTACACTTTGCAAAAGGACAGGATGGATGAATCACAAGACGGAATTAAGATTGCCGGAAGAAATATCAACAACCTCAGATATGCAGACAATACCACTCTAATGGCAGAAAGAGAAGAGGAACTAAAGAGCCTCTTGATGGGGGTGAAACAGGAGACTGCAAAAGTTGGCTTGAAACTCAATATTAAAACACTAAGATCATGACATCTGGTCCCATAATCTCCTGGCAAATAGAAGGGGAAGAAATGGAAGCAATGACAGATTTTATTTTCTTGGACTCCAGGATCACTGCAGACTGTATCTGCAGCCATTAAATTAAAAGACACTTGCTCCTTGGGAGGAAAGCTATGGCAAACCTAAGCAGCATATTAAAAAGCAGACATCACATTGCTGACAAAGATTCATATAGTCAAAACTATGATTCCCAATAGTGATGTAGGCTGTGAGAGTTGGACCATAAGAAAGGCTGAGCACCGAAGAATTGATGCTTTGAAATTATGGTGCTGGAGAAGATTCTTGAGAGTCCCTTGGACTGCAAGGAAATCAAATCAGTCAATCCTACAGGAAATCAATCCTGACTGTACTTTGGAAGGACAGATACTGAAGCTGAAGCTCAAATATTTTGGCCACTTAATGAGAAGGGAGGATTTTTGGAAAAAGACCCTGATGTTGGGAAAGATTGAAGGCAAAAGGAGAAGGGGACAGTAGAAGATGAGATGGTTAGACAGTGCACTGATGCAATGAACATGAATTTGGGCAAACTCCACCAGATAGTGGAGGACAGGGGAGCATGATGTGCTATGGTCCATGGGGTAGTAAAGAGTTGAACACAACTTAGCAACTGAACAATAACAAGTGGGGAAAAAGATACGTTCCAGCACAGGTAGAGTAGATTTTGGTCAGGATCACTGAAAATAAATAGCTTTTGACCTGTTCATATTCAATTATTTCAAGCAGAAATAATTCTTAAGACCATCACATTCTTCTCCTGTTTACAGGGAAGGAACACCATCCTTCCTTAGTATGAGAAATGTTCTGTGCTTCTTCCAGTGCAAAAGGCCTCTAGAAGCAAAACTGTACCAGTGATACGTAAGACAATTCTAGCTTTTAAAAGTATTTTCTTCCAATTTAGCAGAAATCTATAAAGTTTCTTAATCAAGTTTTCATCTCTTTTCAAGAGTATTTGGTCAAATTCTATCTGTTCTTTATAAAATCCCATTGTCTTTACATCTTTCTCATATCTTGTTTGGATTTGCAAATAAGGCCACCATGCTAAGTCAATACCTTGTTGTTGCAGGTCTTGCCTGTCTTTAAGTTTTCCATTCTTGTCCAAAATGTCTTTGTAGGTAACAAGTTTGTCATAGTTAATTAAATTTGGGTAAGCAAAAGCTTCCATTGTTGAAAGCCATTCTGGTATTTTAATATATATTTTTTGTTTAATTCTCTCCCATTCTAGAAACAGTACATTCCTTATAGCATGGTTTTGAAAATATCTGTGTATTTTATTTTTCCCATACCACAGGAAGGCATGCCAACCCAGTTGTAGGTAATGCCCCTCTAGGTAGAGAACTCTTTTATTTCTCAACGTTATCCATTCTTTGAGCCATGGTAAAATGGCTGCTTGATAATAGAGTTTCCAATCCGGGAGTCCAAATTCTCCACTATTTTTAGCTTCTTGTAACATTTTAACTTTAATTCGTGCTTTTTTCCCTTGCCATATGAATCTCAATATTGCTGCATTTAAATCATCAAAAAATATATTTCCCAGTTTTACAGGAATTGTTTGAAATAAGAAAAGTAGCTTCGGTAGGACACTCATCTTCACTGTCGCTATTCTTCCTAGCAGCGACAATTGAAGGTTTTTCCACTTTTCCAAATCTAATTTTATTTGTTTCAACAGTCTTTCATAATTATCTTCTTTTAGTGTTATACATCTTGATGTTAAGTAAATACCTAAGTATTTAACTTTTTTGACTATTTGCAGATTTGTCTTTTTTGTGAATTGGATTTTCTGTTTGTCTGTTAAGTTTTTTGTTAATACTTTAGTCTTTTCTCTATTTATTTTCAGTCCAGCCACTTTTCCAAAGTTTTCTATTTTCTGCAACAGTTTAGTAGTTGTTTCTAGTGGCTCCTCCAAAATGAAGACCAAGTCATCTGCAAAAGCTTGTAGTTTATATTTCTGCTCTTTTTTCTCCAGTCCTTTAATTTCCGTGTCCTGCCTAATATTTCTAGCCAGAACTTCCAATGTTAGAATGAATAGCAAAGGGGATAATGGGCATCCCTGTCTTGTACCTTTTTTAATATCAAAACTTTCTGTATAATCTCCATTTAAAAGTATCCTGGCTGTTTGTTTATTGTAAATTGCTTGAATTGCGTTTATAAAATTGTTGCCAAAATCCATTTCCACCAGCTGTTGGAACATAAATTGCCAATTTAAATTGTCAAAGGCTTTTTGCACACCAAGAAATATCAATGCCATCTGTTTCTCTGGATGATTTTCATAGTATTCCAAAACGTTTAAGATGATCCTTAAATTATTTTTGGCTTCCCGTTGGCTCGGCGGCTGCCGAAGGAGGTTGTTTGACAGCCTCCCGTCCAGGACTGTGTAAAAATCGCCAAAACAGCGCGTATCAGCTGTTTGGCGGTTTGAAACTTCTCTGGAGTAGGAGTCGAGTTCCCTAGTCTCCCTGGGTGCTTCCAGCGAGGCGAAGGTGAGAACTCCTCCGGAGCTCAGAGTTCCTCCGCAGATCGGGACGTCTTCGCTATTAGCGAAGCCAGACGCCGTCTCCACCTCTGATGTTTTTACGGAATATTTTGTGAGTACTTTTAACAGACGGAGCTAACTAGGAAACTTGGACTTTTTTATAAATAAATTAAAACTGTGACTCAGAAGATTAAATACTCTTCTCAAATGATTGAAAACTGAAAGTTAACTTTTGGAAGAAAAAAATGGCTGCGGCTTAGCCACTTCTTTGTTCTAAAGAGACACTTTCACTTTCCTTCCGGTTGTGGATTGCTACATTGTAAAGCTTGAAAAGAACTCTCAAAAAATAAGGAAAAATTAAAGTAAAATCTGTTTGACTTTCTGCTGCTTTGGATTTTATATTAAGACTTTTCTTAAATTTAAGAATGGCTTCCAAACGAGTTGTAGTCCCTGCACCACTTAAATCAGCTGTTGCCTCTCCAGCTGTACAAACTACGCAACAGAGAGCTAAAACTCCTCCACCCTCTTCACCACCCTATATTACTTTAAAGGATCTGCAGGATTCTTTGATGCAGATGCAGATCCAGATGTCTAAACAAATTGTACAACAAGTGAGAGTGGAGACAGAAGAGCTGCTTGCTAAAAAGAATGATGAACTGTGTGAGAATATGTCTCAAATCTTTCAGGGCTTTGCTTTTCATATGGATCGTATAGAGAATCGTGTGGAGGAAGTGGGAGAAAAAATGGAAGGGGTGGAAGAGAGAATGGAAAAAGTAGAAGAAAGTATAGAGATTGCTCAAAATGACATTGTAATGGCACAATTTAGAGAGATGGAACATGCAATAAGAATTAGAGGCCTTCAGGAGAACGCACAGGAGAAACTGAGAGAAGAGGTAATAGCTGCCCTAGCGTTGGCTTTAGACTGCGACCCTGAAATTATCTATGGAGAGATTGAAAAAATATTTAGAGTTAACTCATGGGTCGCACGTCAGAGAAAACAGCCCAGGGATGTTGTTGTTTATTTTTCTAGAAAAGTACGTAGAAATGAAATTATACAGGCCTTTTACCAGCAGAAGTTTCAGATTGCTGCCCAGGATATTATACTTTTGAAAGAAATACCTTCAAAGATCTTTAAAAAAAGAAAGGAGTTTGCTTTTTTGACTCAAGAGTTGAAGAAGCAGCAAATACCCTTTAGATGGGAAATACCAGTTGGATTGGTCTTTATGTTTGCTGGTAATCGCTATAGACTCAATACAGTGCAGAAGGCAAAGAATTTTTACTCAACGGTCTTGAAAGTTGATTTACCTTCTACATCACCAGCTAAAGGAGCAGAAGAAGGAGTGGAACAATTGATTGTGGAACTACCTGGAGCTATGTCGTTATCTGCAGGAGATTTTCAGAATTTACAAGTGTTGGAGGCAAAACAGGATCCAAAAGACCAGAGAATGACATGTGCGGCTCATAAGCGTAAGGAAAGAGAGCAACAGAAAGAGGCTATGCCCCAAATATGTGCAACTACTTCGGAGCCAGTGGGAGGGGCCAGACCTAAAAGATCTGTCACATTGGATCTTCAAGGGATGATTCAGAAGCTCCAAAAACCAAAGGATGGTTAAGTTAATAACTTTGAATGTTAATGGATTGAACTCACCACAAAAAAGGAGAAAAATATTTTATTATTTGAAGCAGCATAAGAATGATATTATATGCTTACAAGAGACACATATTACATCAAAAGATCAAAAGTACTTATTTAATCCAAAATTGGGCCTACACTTTGTGGCCTCCTCTCAAAAGAAAAAAGCGGGTGTAGTTCTTTATATCAAGAAGGAACTGATGCCAAAATTAATAGATACTGATGCAGAAGGAAGATTTGTACTTGTGGAAATTATTTTGAATGGGAAAAAATGTCTTCTTGTGGGCTTATATGCACCAAATTTATATCAACAACAAAAGCAATTTTTTACTGTTTTGCATCAAAAGATAATGCAATTGGATTACAAATCGGTTATTATGATGGGAGATTGGAATGGTGTAATAGATCCAAAAAGAGACAAAAAGACTTCAGCTAAAACTTCAACACAAATTAAATTGCCTAAAAGTTTTTTTGCTTTACAGGAAGACTTTGAGTTAAGAGATATATGGCGTGAAAGGAATATGGGAGAAAGTGATTTTACTTTTTTTTCGGATAGGCATCAATCTTATTCTAGAATTGACTTTATCTTGATTACTAATGACTTGATGCCTAGGATTAAGAAGGTAAAGATTTTTCCTAAGATTTTGTCGGATCATAGTCCTGTATGGATGGAGATCTCAACTGATGGAAGTAGTAGAAGGACTTGGAGACTGAATGAGAATTTATTGAATTATGAAACAAATGTGCAGAAATTAAAGGATCATTTAAAAGAATTTTTCGCGTTGAACATGAATAAAGGCACCTCTATATCGATGGTTTGGGATGCAAGCAAAGCTGTTATGAGGGGTGCCTTAATTTCAATGAACTCTGCTTATAAGCGAAAACAGCAGCAAAATTATAAAGATATTGAGCAAGAGATAAAAAATAAAAGAAAAAGCTTTCTCCTTAAATCCAATGGACAAGAGTTTAAAGGCATCTATTGTAATGCTGAAAGAACAGTATAATATGTTGCTCTCTGACCAAATTGCTATCAATCTGAAATATATGAAACATAATACATTTTGCAATGCAAATAAACCTGGAAGATGGTTAGCGTATCAATTACGTAAGAAACAAAAACAAAGACTTATTGAGAAAATAAACTATAAGGGTAAAGAAGTTTTTCAACAGGATTTGATCAAAAGGGCCTTCACAGAATACTTTTCTAAACTGTACGCCTCTGAGAATATACAATCAGATGAAATAGATAATTATCTACAAAAAGCAAATTTGCCTTGTCTTTCTGAGGACCAAAAAGGATTGATGAACGGTATGATCACGGTGGAAGAGATTGCAGAGGCATTTAAACAACTGAAGGTTGGTAAGGCCCCTGCTACAGATGGGTTTACTGCAATTTATTATAAAAAATTATTGGAAGAAATGTTGGAACCCTTGAGATGTCTTTTTAATGACATCTTAATAGGGGGACAAATACCACCATCTTGGAGATGTGCATTTATTTCACTTATACCTAAGGAGGATCAAGATATGACCCAGCCTAAAAATTATAGACCAATATCATTATTGAATACGGATTATAAGATTTTTGCAAAAATATTAGCCAATAGACTAATGCAAGTAATCAAACAGATTATTCATATGGATCAGTCTGGATTTATAAATGGAAGATATATGAAGAACAATGTTAGACAAATTGTGAATTTGTTGGAATACTTGGACAAAAACAATCAAATCCCGGCGGCCCTTATCTTTTTGGATGCTGAAAAGGCTTTTGACAAATTGGATTGGCAATTTCTGCAGCGGTTGGTTGACAGAATGAACTTTGGGGATAGATTTTCTTCAGCGTTAAAGGGTATTTATCAACTACAGTTTGCACAAGTGATTGTTAACGGGGATTTGACAGACTCAATTAAAATTGAAAAAGGAACAAGGCAAGGCTGTCCATTATCCCCGTTATTATTTATCTTGACTTTGGAGATTTTATTAATCAAGATTCGAGAGTCTTCATCTATAAAAGGAATAACTTTGGGCAACAACGCTTATAAACTTAGAGCATTTGCTGATGATTTGGTTTTTACTTTGTCGGAACCAACTGACTCGGCAAGAAATCTGATACAGACATTGATACACTATGGGAATGTGTCTGGATTTAAAGTAAATAATAATAAGACTAAAATATTAGTTAAAAATATGCTCATGAAAGATATAGAAATTTTAAGTAATGTAACTGGTTTTGAAATAGTAAAAAAAGTGAAATACTTGGGTGTTGATATTACTGCTTCTAATGCTAAATTGTATATGAATAATTATGATAAGTTATGGAAAAAAGTTCAAAAGGATTTGATGGAGTGGAAGAAATTACAGTTATCATTATTGGGAAGAATTGCAGCAATAAAAATGAATGTTCTCCCCAAGTTTCTTTTTTTGTTTCAGATGATACCTATTTTAAAAAAGGATTCAAATTTGGAAGAATGGCAAAGAGGTATCAATAGGTTCATATGGCAGGGGGAAAAACCTAGGGTAAAATTTAAAATTTTGCAAGATGCACGGGAAAGAGGGGGAC
>NW_015387209.1:31904-63023 GCF_001527695.2 Protobothrops mucrosquamatus
TATAGTGTTTTGATAGAATTTGATTCGGAAACAGAATTGGTTAAAGATTGTATGATTAAATGGGCTCAAAATATTCAAGAACCAATTAAATTGGAAACTTGGGAAAAAATTTGGGTAAGAAATGTCAAGTTCACTCAAGCACAGAATTTAAGGGAAAATTTCTATAAAATGTTTTATAGATGGCATTTGGATCCTCAAATATTGTCTTGCATGTATCCGAATTTGCAACCAAAATGTTGGAGATGTGGTAGTATGGATGCTACTTATTATCACATTTGGTGGACATGTAGGGATGTTAAAGCTTTTTGGATTAAGATTTGGTGGAATATTCAACAGATTTTCAAGAAAAAGATAAAATTTACACCGTAGTTATTTCTATTGGGTATTACGGATAATTTGGATCAAACAGAAATGAAACTGATGTTGCATTGTATAACAGCAGCAAGGACATTAGTCGCTCAAAATTGGAAAAAAAAGATATTACCAACTATGGATGATTGGAGACAGAAAGTATCATACTTTGCAGAGATGGCAAAAATATCCGCGTACCTGAAGGATCATTCTCAGGAAAAATTTATCTCAATATGGAGAAGATGGATAGATTATATTCAGAGAAAGTATGAACTGAAAAGTTATTATGTAGCTTTTGATTAAAAACTTAGAATAAAAATAGGTATATTATATATCGATATAATTTAAAAAAAATTTTTGTTGTAATTTAATGTTATTTTAGAGTCACAGTAATTTTGTACTAGTGTGTAGTAATAATGAGTAGTTTTGAATAGAATTGGATTATTGTGCGTTTATTTCCTAGATTAGCTTTGGGAAGTCCTGGGGGGGGGGAGGGGGGAAAGGGCTAGGTTGGTATTATAGATTTATATGTATATATATGTATGATTTTTTAAGGAGGTGCCCGGTGATACCCTAACTGCACTGACGGGATGGTTGAGTGAGGAAGGGAGGTAGGAAAGAGGGAGGAAGGAGGAGTGGTGGTAGGACGGGAGGAGGAAGGTGTAGGTAAGTGAGAGGGTGGCGCAGGAGGGGGACACCGGGCACGTCCGTGAATGTACTGATTAATGTTGATTCTTTTTTGGTTGATATTGTGATAAAAGATTTATGTTTTTGTTTTTCAATGAAAAATCAAATAAAAATTTGTTTAAAAAAAAAAGATGATCCTTAAATTATTTTTTATCTGTCTTTTAGATAAAAAACCATTTTGGTCTGTGTGGATAAATTCAGTCAGGAATTTCTTAATTCTTTCGGCCATTATCGAGGCAAAAATTTTATAGTCCACATTTAGTAACGATATTGGTCTATAGTTTTTTATTTGTGTAGGGTCACTGTCTTCTTTAGGTATCAAAGTGATATTAGCTTCAGTCCACGAGTTTGGTATTTTTGTCTCTGTAAAAATTTCATTACACAATTTCTTCAAGATCAGGCTTAATATATTTTGTAGTGCTACATAAAATTCTGCAGGCAGTTCATCTGGGCTCGGAGTCTTATCTTTTTTTGGCCTTTTTATAGCTTCTATAATCTCCATCATTGATATTTTCCTGTTTAGTATATTTTGGATGTTCTCCAGGACTTTTGGCAAGTCAATTTCTTTCATATAGGCCTTTATTCCCTCTTTAGAGACCACCTCTGCCTTGTAAAGTGTCTCGTAAGAGGCCTTAATAATTTTTTTCATTGCATAATTGTGGAAGTGTAACTCTCCTTTTGAGTCTTGTAACTTATTTATCATTCTTTTTTCTTTTTCTTTCTTCAATCTGTATGCGAGCCATCTTCCCGGCTTATTGGCATTTTCAAGAAAGTTCTGTTTAGACTGTTTAATCTGCTGTGCCATTATATCCATCTCGGTTAGATTTAATTTATGTTTTATTATTTCCATTTGTCTCTTAAGAACTTTCTTTTGTGGGTCAATTTGTAGCTCAAGTTCCAGTTTATTAAGTTCTTCTTTCAACTTTAACTGTAGTTGTTTCTTTTCTTTATTCTTTTTAGCAACATAAGTTAGGGCCAAGCCTCTAAAATATGCTTTGGCCATGTCCCACACATTTTGGAGGGAGGTTTCTTCTTTCTTGTTTATTTTGAAGAAAAAATCCATTTCCCTTGTCGCTAATTGTAAAAAATTCTTTTTCTTTCAGTATGGATTTATTCAGGGACCATCTTAGTTTTTTCTTAGTTCCTTTCCAGATCATTTTTATTGGGTTATGGTCTGCCTAAACATTGGTTTCTATCTCGACCTCTAGCTTTTAAAAGTATTTTCTTCCTTTACTCCTGTAAAAACACTCTATTTCTCTCGACCCTGTTTATTTGTTCATATACTTGCATGGCTCAAACCCATTACCCAGCAATCACGCAGTTTCTGGAAAACAAAAAGTTGCTCATACTTTCCTCCTATCCAGATTTAGAATACTTACAACAAAGAAATCATTAAGACTGTATGGTTTTCCTTTCCTCTGTCCACGCTGATGCATATAAATACCCTTCAAAATGAATGGTAGAGCATTTATTCTGTATGAAATTAAAACAAAAAAACCTTGAAGTGATTTTACTAAGTATTAATGGCTGAATAAAATTCTGAGATTTTTACACACACACACACACACACACATATACACATACCTATTTTTACCAAACTTTCTATATTCATATATAGTTAAAGATTTGTCATAAGCAAAGTAAAATCCAATCAGTTCTCGACAAGCATCACGTCCATTTCTATAACGGAAAAAAAGTATTAGATTTCTTAAAAATAAAGCAGAATGAATCCTTAAGTGCCAACCAGACAGAAAAAATATTACATTTTAAGCAAATCTCATGTTACTACAGTTTGTGTAATATAAATTTAACCAATGTGTTCTTCTGCTGAGAGTTCTCCACTAATCCTGATCAGAATATGAGAATTGGGGAATACATATTATTTCCAAGTAAGATCTACTTTCAGTGTCTCAAAGCTCCACCCAATTAACAGATTTAAGGACCAAACATTACATATTTTAGTATTTAGTATTTAAGGTAAAAATAATGTTGATGAACAACTGCTGCAATAGATCATACTGCTGGACCACGACATAAGGGGGAAAGATTAATAGAGTAAATGATTATATTCACAAGATCCACAACAATCAGTTAAAGGACACCAATTCTATTTACTAATTTATCCCTCCTGCATACATACACAGGGAAATCAGCATTTTATCATCAGTCTAACACCTGATTATGATTTCATAAAATGTGCATACAGCAGATCAACATGAAATATACATAACAATGGATAAAAGTCTAATGTAAACTGTAATATTGCTATGCTATTTTATTAGAAAGCAATTAGACTAAGATGTGGTTATGGAAGTAGCATACTCAGTAACTTCTGAGTAGAAAACAATATTTAAAAGTTTTGTAGGCATACCTTGATATTAATCTACCATCAAATCGTAATTTGTTAGAAAGCATGTTTTCAGTCAGTGCTGACCTAGTCTTAATTCTGTAAGAAAAATATATATTATATTCTATGCAAGTAAGTCATTTTGCATGCCAGCTGCTTGTAGAATAGACATGTTCCTGAATAGAGTTCAATAGAGTTATCATGAAAAGATACAGCAAAGACAAAACCTAAATGCTGATTACTGCCACTACAAATAAGCTTAAGTATTTATTATATACAGGTTTATATATTTCACTGGAACTATAGAATTGTGTATATTTTCACTGCTTATGAGTGGTATCTTCAAGAATCTGAAGCCTTTTTAAGTCTTTCTAGCAGATATCAGTGCTAATCAAAATCTTAGTTCTTGGTTGACTGAACATACAGTTGAATGGACATAAGGGAGACATTACAAAACTAGTATACATTAAGAAGCAAACACCATTCAGTGTAGCCAGAAAAGAAACTGATGGAATATTTTATTTATTCATTTATTTCAATTTATATCACTGCCCATCTCAAACTCATGACTATAGGAAGCTACTAATAATTATTAAAATAGCAAAAAAAAACATAAAATCAATGAAAACAAAAATACAGGTAGTCCTCGAGTTACGAGTGTAATGGAGCCTGCACATTCCATTTGTAACTCGAAAACTTGTGGGAGTGAATCTCGTACCTCGAACGAGATCACTCCCTTGCTCATTAAGACACACGCGGCTCTTTAAGTGCACATGAGGTATCTCACAGTGGGGAAGGCCATGGGGGGGCCTAGTGATGGAACAGGCCCCCAAAGCCCCCTTGACCCACTGAGATACCTCATGCTTCCCCCTCCCTTCCTGCCATGCCAGAGTCACTTACCTTGCAAAATCTGTCTCCTCTCTGCTGCAGTTTCTTTCCCTTTGAGGGAGAGGAGAGTCGACTTGGAAATGCTTTTTGCACCAACAATGGAAGCTCCTGGATGCCGTAATACTGCACGAGTTCAAACACAAATTCTCTGCAAAAGAGATCATGGCCTCTGGAAGCTTCCATTCTGGGGGAGAAGTGGTTGCTTTGTTTGCATGCCTATGGGGAAAAGCGTGAAATTGTAGTCAGCCAGGTGCAGGAACCAATACCATCCATGACCTGGGTGTACTGCTCGCATGCGCTGGCCTTAGTTTGAGGGCAGGAATGAAGCCTTCAACTGAGCGGAGAGGCATTGCGGGTGAGTCCCCTTGCACCTGCATCCAAGCTGCTGGCGGTGGAATGGCAGAGAGGAGACAGATTTTGTAAGGTAAGTGACTCCGGCGTGGCAGGAAGGAAGCGGGAAGTTGTGAGGAGTGTGGGGGTATAGGGTGAACTGCAACGTGCCTCTGCGGTCACTCGTAAGGACGAACAACTGCCATGGTGCTGCAATATTTGTAATTTTGGGACTTGCTCATAAACACTAGAGAGCACTGATTGCATAACTTCGAACACTCGTAACTCAGGGTTACCTGTATACATGCAATCTATAGCCAAACTAAAAACAATACACCAACAAAAATCAACATAGCCATTGTATGGATTGCATCATACATGTGGATCACTAGGTCCAATGACAGTATATCTGAAACACTATTCCTGATTAGCTCATTTGGAAAAAAAATCCCACATATCTCGAATACAGCATATTATATTTTAGATGGGGGGATTACAATTTTATAAAAACAGATTTAACATAGCAAAGCAGTTGGAATTAATGGTCTATTTAATTCTCATATCCAGCTTCCAGTCATGATTAATCTATTTCCAGCCATGTCTAATTAAATACTAATCGGAAACACTATTCTAGACTTTCTCAGAACAATTGATTTTTAAAAGCATGCTACTTTGATGTTACATGATTAATAGTGATTTGACAGTCTTATCATCTATGAATTTATGATAAGTTGGAATCTATCATCTCATTATGTGACAACTAATTTCATAGATGAACATCTGAAATATTCATATTAAATACATCATTTTGACTATGCAGATCCCCCTTCATTCAGTGTGAGTGGATGACCCCAGATTCTACTAGTAAATTGGGGGAACCCACTACCTATTTAATTTCATCATAGTGCTTTATAAAATTCTATCAGGTCTTCCTTTTTTCTATTTTTAATTAAAAAATGAATTGTATCCTAGTTGATTAAAATGCTCCAAAGTAACAGTAGATCTTTTACAAATGAATTGCATAAAGGCATGAGCCACAAATAATGAAACTAATAACCATAGGCCTTCTTGGCTCATGGGAGCAATACTATACTAATTTACTTTAATTTATTTCATGTCTGTAAAATGATGAATAATACATTATAATTTAAACATATAGTGAAAGGCAGGAAAGTTTTAAAAAGAGCTAAAACCATTGTTAGATAAACATTACTATTACAAAAAACAAATTTTATTTTAAAAAATATAGAGGTTCTCATTTATGGAGAATCAAGATATTTAGGTACACAATCTAAAATTAATGAAAGCTTCATAATGAAAATAATTTTGAGGACATTATCCATAAAGCAATATAGTGTAACATTTCTTACTTTGTTTCATGTAACATTCTTTTTCTAAAGCGCAGAGGTGCTGTGCTTAACCCTGGAAGAACAGGATCCTTCTTGTAAGTATCTGAATTTCCATTTTGCTCTGGATCACTTATCACAGCTCTAAAAAAATACGGAACTAGTTTTATCAAATTAAGATATAAACCTATTTAATTTTTTTCAAGTTTTTTAAATTGTTAAACTTTACAAGTTAAATAAGTGTTGTACAAACAGAAAAATAACAATAAAACTACCAATACTTTTCATGTAACATAAAACTGCTTAAATTGTACTATATACATTGCAACTTTTCTAGATTGCACTGATAGGAGTATAAATACACTAAACATTATCATCTTTGTTAGCAATACCCAAGTATTATGAATATTACACATTCATATAAATTGTTATCTATCTCATAAAATCTAATGTTGGAGTTTACAAAAACATGCAAGTGTCAGATACTACACAGATTTGCTTCTGATACAGTGAACACAGATATCCAGTACATTATGTGATGCTAATGTATAGGATTGTTCATACACTGTGATTGTTCAAAATGTGAAGTGTAAATATTTTAATAAGATGATTATAGCAGTCCTTTCACCTGTTTTCTTGATCTCATCCATCTAGGTCTCACTTGAATCAGCCCAGAGTAGTTGGCTGGTAGATCCAGGGAGTAATGAAAGCATGAGGAAGTGGTGGCACCTAATTGGTCTTTCCACTCCTTAGCCCTCTCTGGATCCAAAGCATTTGCCAACTGCTGTTAAACTACAAATACCTTCTGGGCAAGGGAGGATGATAGCGGTGTGGATGTAGATGTTTTTGGATAACATCATTAGTTCAAACCCCTTCAATCTGAGTTCAGGCATAGTTTGGGGAAAGAAGCAACCAGTCATTCTGACAAATAATTCTCATAAAAACAAAAAGACAAAAACGTGTGATTCTTTTGATCCTGATGGATCTCTCAATGGCTATGATATCTTTAACAACATTCTTCTGGGCTTTGAATTGGGCCACAGAGAATGATACTTGGTGTTATATCTTAGTCTAAAGCTATGCTTGTTCTTCCCCCAAGATTGGGACAGAATGAGATTAGATGCCCAGGAATGGTTTTTTTGGCTGTATTGAGCAAGGATGATTGAGGCATAATTTTGTTGTTTCTATTACTGTAATTTTGATTGTTGTTGTGAGCCACTTAGAATTGTGTTTTAAGTCTTATAAATAAATCAAACAAAATAAATAAACAAGTCACACAATTAACCAAACAGCATGTAGTAAGCAATACTGTTGTCTTTTAATTCCCCTTTATAACCAGATATTTGATCTTACAATTTAGTTCCACAAACCGGTCTCATATTCACAGATCCACTGAACTTTGATGTTCAGAGAACTATAAAGTAAATAAATCAGCATACAACAGATGACTTGTGGGAGGATGGGGAGAAATAGAACAAATCTTCCCAACATATTTAACATCTTTTTTGCTCCTCCCCCCCCCCATCTGTTTGCTACTCAGCTACTGTGATATTTCTTGTGCATGGAAGCATGATTCTCTGCTCTTCAAATACTGGGTTCACATATTGTATTAAATAACAATGACATTTGTTTAGGTTTGACTTTGTTTATCAAGTAATTCCAAGTAATCCACTGTGGTTTGTAAACAATGGTTTGTGAATTAGCAGTGGTCATCTTATTTGCTGTATCTGCATAAACATCCAATATTTTTGCCAGCAAATTAACTATATATGTGAAGATGACCAGAAGCAACCACAATATTATGAGAAAAAAGGGGCTACTTTGATTCAACAATATAGTTTTGTATGTACTTCTGCTAGTTGTGAACCATCTTTTTCAAAGGAAATACATAGCCCTGCTATATATTAGTACTTTTGTAGCTAATTAATTGGCATTTTATTATCTTACCTACACAATTGATCTAACATCACCTGTTCTACCACAGCTTGTTTTTTTCTTTCTGCTGCTCCTTCTTCCTGCAAAATAACCATTGAACAGAATAAAAATACTTTTTAAATACTTTCAACAGTATTGTTAAAAGTGCAATAAATTTAGCACTCTTTTTTTTAAAAAAAAATTATTAATTTTCCAATTTTACATTTAGGTATTTAAAAAGCAACGTGGTGACTGGGTTACTCAGTAATTCGATAACAAAATCTTTAGTACAAGTCTCAAGTTGCAACATCAAATATTTCTTCTCTTTTTCCCTTAACATTTACTGTCTTGTATTCAAGCTAATACAGTTCTTATTATATCAACTCAATAAGAACATCATTGTTACATTTATCAATAAATTTTTAGCATATACGTATCTTAATTACATTCAATCTTCATAAACAATCCATATCCTGTTATTAATGTTTACCCAATTTTTAGTTTCCCGTCAATATTCCAATTTAACCTTTGATATTTATAATTTTTAAGCCTTAGGTAACCAAAATTTCCCTTATCTCAATTCATAACAAAATCTAATATCCAAAATACACATTTTATCT
Organism: Protobothrops mucrosquamatus; assembly: GCF_001527695.2. NCBI lineage: Eukaryota > Metazoa > Chordata > Lepidosauria > Squamata > Viperidae > Protobothrops > Protobothrops mucrosquamatus. Next base: position 40,388 of record NW_015387209.1, read on the forward strand.
ATTTGAATATAATCTTGTTCTATTTCCTAAAAGTTATCTATTTCCCAACATATTAAATCATCTACTTAATAATATCCCCTTTAATAAATCAAAACTATTATGTATATTACCTGGATTAATCAATAAATCAAACATACTCATAATAATTAATTTACTTTTTCCTTTTAGGTCTAATTTTTAAATATTAAACAGATAAAGTCCTTATTTTCAACTAATTTCCAAGTATTTTAAATCTAATGACCAGAATTCCCCTTATCTCAACTTCTTCCTTTAATCCTCTAATTAATAATGTGAAATCCCCTGTAATAAGTCAAAACCCCAATTTTCTTCAACCTTATTCTGGCTCTCTTCCTTTGCCAACTAGGCTTCCATATCAGTGCTTTTAGATCGTCAAATAGATCTCCCTCTGTTATTATATATGTTATTTGAAATAAAGGAGACCATTTAATTGCCATTTTTTGGGAAGAACTAGCCCATTTGTAGTTATTAGGTTGTCTCCCTGTTATTCCAATTCTCCATGCTTGGCCTGATATGTTTGTCTTCCATTCAATCTGTTCTTCTCCTTTTTCAAATTTCTTCTGGTTTATATAGAAAGTCATTTCCATTTTCAGTGTTGTCACTTCCTTTTCTGGATTTTCCATCAGATGTATTTGTTGGTCAATTGAGTCCTCTGTCTTAATATTTGATTGTCCCATTTCTTCTGTTATCTTCTGCATTATAGGTTCTTTGGTTGTAGTCAAAGTTTGGGTTTGTGTATCTAAGCTGGTGTCTTGATCTTTTATGTTAGGTCTTATTTTATCACAAGCTAAAAAAATGGTTTCATGTATTGCTTTCAACATGGAAAGAATCTTTTCCTGATCTCATCCATCTCTTTCATGTGTTTATAAATAGTCTTTCTAGTAAAAGTTGTTTATCAAGCAAGATTTTATAATCCAAGGTATTTCAACATCTCACATAGTGACCAATATTCCTCAAATAAAGAGATAGGAAAGCAGTTTCCCACATATAACTCTGAGAGTCAGTAAAGGTTTACATTCACAGTTCAAGTAGGTCATTTATGCTGCCCAGCTGTTCTCCTACAGCTAAGTCTCTCACAGATGGTGCCAAGGTCAGAAAAGTTTTATCTAAGGTCTGGGCTTCGAGCCAAGTCTCTTTTAGGAAATAACAAGTTGTAATACCAAACTTCGTCACAAGATGTCACTGATGCCATTTAAGGTTTTTGAGTCCAAAGTTTTTATAGTCTTTTTTCCAATTTTATTTCTTTTTTGTAGATAAAAACAAGAGTCTCCAATAAAAGTTTCAGGAACATACAAATCCAATTAAATTAAAGTTGTTCTTTTAATGCTTTAATTCCCCTGGGTAGTCAGACACCGCTATTCTTAGAGGGTGGGATAGGAAATCCCTTCCCTCTCTCCTCACAGGGAGAAAAATACTTCAGGCAGCTTTTACAGGAAGAGAAAGTACTTAGGGTAAAGAGAAGATCAGATCTCACCCAGTTTCATCTGTGTTGCTTTCGAAGTACTTGATAGTAAGTTTGACTTCAGCTGTCTGCAGCCTAATGACGGGCCATATTACTATGGCCAGTCTTTCCTCACCAGTTTAGAGGGCTTCCCCGGATCGAGCGGAAGGGCTGCTGCCCTCCCGCGATCAAGCGGGAGTCCCCTCCTTGCTCGTTGCCCCTACAGGGTGACTTTCGATCCTTTCCAGAGTCCCCCAGCGGAGCGAAAACGGACGCAGAAGACAGAGCTCGCCTTCCGAACGTCCGGAGCGGCTGCCTCGGCAAACCGGAAGATTTAGCACTCTTAACAAGAAGCAGTGAGGACTGTTATTTTAAAAATACAACAGATATACCTTGTTATAAGATTTTACAAATAATTAACCCAGAATCTTAATCTATGAAAAAACATCCATTTTTATTGAACTGGATTTAATTTAAATAGCTACAATATGGGCAGACTTCATCAGAAGGAAATTCTAAAAATAGTATCATTTTTGTTTCAGATTGGAGTCAGACATAATTACTTATCCTAAACTGTGACTATAGTAAAATTTACTCATTGTGTATTTGTTAAAGAATTGCACCAAGAGACTCAGGTTCTATTCTACCCACATAGACAGAAATCCTCTGACTGACTTTGAGAGTTATTTTCTCTGAAAACCACCTCACAAAGATGTTTGAAGAGAAATAAGACATAGCATTATGGACACTGCCTTGCTTTTCTGAATGAAAGAAGAATATAAATCTAATAAAGAAACATTTTAATATCTATTCAGCCATCAACCTATGCATGAACATGAATATGCTCACTGACATGAAACTGATTCTATGCCACCTTGATACATGTTAAACTCAGAGTTTCAGATTATTAAAGTAATGTTTTGTTTAAATTCTTAATGGAAAATAAAAATAATAAGGAACTGAAAATAGTTTCAATAGCAGTACCATTTTATTTATTAATTAATTGATTGATTGTTTTTATTTGCATCCCACATTTATTATTTTTAAAATAACTCAAGAAGACAAATATCTAATACGTCTTCCTCCTCCTAATTTCCCCACAATAACAATCCTTTGAGGTGGGTTGGGCTGAGAGAGAGTGACTGTCCCAAAGTCACCAACCTGGCTTTCATGGTTAAAACAGGACTAGAACTCACAATATTACACTTTCTAACCTGGTGCCTTAACCACTAGACCAATCTGGTTCCATTTCATTTGTGCACAATAAAAAATTATTATCTGTGTACTTAAACTAGAAGGGCACTATATCAAGTGATATTGAGTTAAATTTACTTATTTACATTGCTTAACTATAACAATATATGCTAATTTTCTAGCACTTTAATTTATCCTATTAAACTTACAACATCCAATTTTCTTATGCTATGCTGCATAGTGTATGGTTTGTTTGTATAACCTTGCTGTAAAAGGGCTTTCTCATCAAGAACTGTGAATTCATCCACTCTTTGATTTTCTGGTTGTAAATCCTATATAGGAACAAAACATAATATTTGGATGAAATTGGTGATTCCAGTGAGTGTTATCACTATTATTTATTTCATTTTAATTCATTGCTACTAAAATGTGCACAGGAAGTAATCTATATATATTTCCTATATCTATCCTCCCTTCTTCAAAAATTCAAAAGAATATAAATACTGAGACATTCATAAGTCTTGTATACAGCAATTGTTTCTATTAAAATAAAATAAAAACCCATTATGCAAAACATTTTAATATTATCTCTGACCTTATAAGAATTGCTGAATATTCACATAACTAAGAAATTACTACAACCATATGGAATCAGAATAGCACACAAGCCAACTAAAGCCTTTCAAAACATCCCAAGCAAACCAAAAGACCCAGCAGCCCCAGAAGAAATAACAGGAGTCATCAACAACATACAATGTAATGACTGCAACAAACACTATGTAGAACAAACAGGCAGAAGGCTGGCAGAACGCATCCATGAACACCAACTAGCAGTTAGAAGACATGCTGAAAACTTTTTAATTTCACAAGATATGGACAGACTTAACCATAGTTTCAATTGGGAAACCATGACCATCCTAGACCAAGCCAAGTCCAAAAACGCTAGGGAATTTCTAGAAGCCTGGCACCCTGACAATTTAGCCATCAATAGACACATAGACAGAAACAATATCTATAGACTATGCAAAAGAGACAATCATCAAGCCAAAAAGGGAACAAAAAGACCTAAGCACTTCACCAGCAATCAGCACCTAGATGAGCATAGATTATTGTCAAGATTAACCTCAGACTAACAATCAAGTAAACAATATCCCAATCAAGAAACTCCCAAACAAACCAACAGTAACAGCCCAACCAAAGAACCTCTAAGACCACCCTACCAACACTGACAGGGCAAGGCACTAGAACATAAACTGAGAGCAAACCCAACTCCTTACTAGCACTGATGGTGTTACCTAGTTTGAGTAATAAAACGTCTGCAAGAAAACAACCAAGCCCAGATAGCAACCCTCAGATCAAGGAATCAACCTGAAAGACTAAATAAGCAGCAGTATGGTAAGATGACTTATCAGTGCAAATTCACAAATCACCAAGGACAAAAATGAGAACAGCAAATTAGCCAGGCAACTATATCCAACTTAAAATGCAAAGAAATGGAACATGGAACTATAAAACAAAGAGAAAAATACAATGAGCTTCAAAGGGGAAAAATGTAGTTGAATAGGCAGATGTTGGAAAAAGCAAAATTGGGAGGGGGAGCTTAACTCCTACATTAGTCCATAACAAAAATCTATCCTCTAGATCACCGGTTCCCAACCTTTTCTTTACCCCGCGCCCCTAGAACACTTCTGATAAATTCTCACACCCCTTACAAAAGTTTGAAATAACGGCAACAAATTATGCATATACACTATAATTTTGAAATTTCTAAACCCAAGTTTTCGCACCATCTGGAATATCGTCTCACACCCCAGGGGAACCCCTGCTCGAGACTGTCCATATTATGCCTTATGCACTACACTTGCTAATCTCCCTAATATTTTAGGTAGAGTTGTTATGTATGGGTAATGTATGAACATTACCTTTTTTTCAGCTATCCTGCCTGGAAGTTCATGAAACAGGTTATTATTTATTTTCTTTTTCGCAGCTCTCTGAGAATACTGTTTATATCCCTCTTTCATTTCTGCTTCATACTGCAGATATTTCAGCTTGTATGTGTCTGTTGGGAGTGGTAGATTTTCCGGTATTGTTTTTTGCTCCTTTGAAGAAAGCTGAAAATAAATAATCAGAACAATAATAATTGTATGGTATCTGAATTGATTAAACATAACATTTAAATATTTATCAATTGTCCAACTCAAGGTTGTTCAGATTTGCAGAAATGCAAGATGTAGCTGCAAATCTGAAACAAAAAAATTGAAAATATAAAGTTATATTTTTTACTAATAGGATTTGTTTCAGAGAAATAGAAGAAATATACAAGTATCGCAATCATCAATACAAAAAAGCTCATATTTGTTATTTTAAAATGTGATTCATTTACTTCTTAAATTATTTACCTCAATTTTCTTCAGCTCAGGTCTCCTTGCTGCCTATACAATAAAATGGAAAGAAAGTACATATTTACACTATTCTCTCCTTTAAACGTTCATTATTTAAACTAATCAACAAAGTGTGATATGTTTTAATAATGAAGAACAAAATCAGAATATCTTAATATTAACAATATTAATTACAAATCCTATGTTTGTATTTAAAAGTAAACCCTATTATACAGGGAAAATTATTTCTAGGTAAGAATAACAGAACTATAGAGCAAAATACAATTCTAACATACTGACTGATTCAGAAATAACCAGGTAGCAAGATTTCCATTTTTAAATTCTGGTATCAAAATCTAGTAATCTAGGAGAAGGTAGTTGTGGACCATTTTCATTGTGCCGTTCACTCAGATATTTTATCATAATAAATGGTTCTTTCAAATAATGGCCTCTATTAACCATACATAAGAGCTTAATACTTTTTATGGCAGAATTTCAAAATAGGATTCTGAAAGTGAATATAATACATTGATAGCATAAATAAAACTCCATACTGGATCAAGATCTGGATGGGGACATATGTAGAACACTAACTAAGATCACACTATCCAAAATATTATTTAAAAATCAAGGTTTTTTTAAAAAAAAAATCAGCACATTTCAGTTATTTTCACTAATAAAAATACCAAAGAATGGTAACTGCTATTTCAAAATAAACAAATTAGGTACTCCAATACACAAAGCACTTATACAACTGTCATTATGACTCAGGAATTTGAAGCATAAGAGCACCAAATAGAGCACAAATTGAATCTATCCTATTTATCTTAAGACCATGACAGATCCCACAGCTGCAATGGAATCAATCTCTTTTTTTTCCTCACAATATTTTCTAATTTTTACTATCTCATCTGCTTAGGAATTCTGAAGAAATGAAAACCTATGCATTATTCTGTGATCATGTAACTGTTGACTATTATCTTTCTTTAATAAATGTTAATAATTTTAAGTATATTGATTCAGTTGAGTTACATACATTTAGATGTGATTTGTTTCTGGAAGAGTTATCATGCTTGAAAATATTTCCTTCAATAAGCCAACTTACCTGTTCTATATTATGATACAGTGTGTGAGTACTTTGTAATTGAGTGGCCCCCCTAAAAGATGAAGATAGACGTGGAGGGCCAGTGTAAGGTCGTCCAGCATTGTAAAGTGAGCCATTATCCCCATCCTAAAACATAAGAAAGCATTTATTTAACTATAATCAAATAAACTGGACTTTCTTAGTTTTTTCTTGAAAATGTTTTGCTTCTCATCCAAGAAGCTTCAGTTCTGAAGGTTCTTAGATGAGAAGCGAAACATTTTCAAGAAAAAACTAAGAAAATCCAGTTGCCTTTTGAAAAGCACCTTTGGGACAATCGTGACCTGGATGACTGAGAATCTCCACAGACATGTAATCAAATAAACTCATCTAAAAAATTCAGAAAGTTCAGATTATTCAGATGATGGCAACACATCCTAGTAACCCAGCACCAGTACAGATAGGCAAATTACTTAAAGAGTTTTCTTGCTCAGATTTGCTACTCATCAATATTATTTTGATGTGTAAAGAATTTAATCACAAATCAGACATATATAATGGACACCAGGTAATTGTATCTAAACTCTGAAATTAAAGAATTATTTGCTTTTTCTTTGTTTTTAATTCCCTTTACTTTGAGTTAAAACCAAGACGAAACCTAGGAGGCAGTGGTGGGATTCAGCCAGTTTGCACCACTGCGGCAGAACCGGTATCTAATTTTTTGTTGCCCAGGCCCAGAATGGACTTCCAGAAGTGGCTGGTTGTTCACATATTTGAATTCCACCACTGCTTATTATGGGCTTGTGTGCCAGGTTGAATATGCACACAGATAACTAAAAAGCTACATACTGACTTACAACAGTTCGAAATTACAATGGCACTGAAAAAGTGACTTATGGCCCTTTTTCACACTTATGACCATTGCAGCATCTACATGGTCATGTGATCAAAATTCAGGCACTTGGCAACTGACTCATACTTATGATGGTTGCAGTGTCCTGATATCATGTGATCACCTTTTGCAATCTTCAATGTCAATGGAGAAGCCAGATTTCACTTAACAACCACATTACTAACTTAACAAATGCAGTGATTCACTTAACAACTGTGGCATGAAAGAAAAATGGAGCAAACTCATTTAAGCAATGTCTCACTTAAGCAACAGAAGCATTGGCTCAATTGTGGTCAGAAGTCGAGGAATACCTGTATAAAGAATATCTTAGCAATAATTGGAAAATGTTAAATAATTAATAATAATGTATTAAATTTATATGCTGCCTATTGAGGTCCACTTAAGTTGGACTTTGTAATACTTGAACTATGGGTTTTGTAATATTGTTGTACTGCCAAACTAACATGGGTTTACCTTCTTTAATTTAGTTTACATTTTGAGCATATCTTTGTAAAAATGGAATGCTGAAGTTTTCTCTTGGCAACCAACTTGCTATAACTAACTGCAAGATAAGAACTTTCTTAGGCTAAATGACAAAAGGCTTTCTTTTTCAACTGAGCATGTTAAGAAGTTTAAACTTAATTGAAATTCTATTTTTTCACAATTGACTCTATGGAACTCACAATTTGTTTTCCCATGCTAACATTTTACTTTTTTATATACTTTAATACAATGCTATTTTCTATGGCTATGCTCACATATTATTGGATGTGTTAATTCCTATGATGTAATTGGACAGATGATTATTTCTAAACCAATCAACTTTTTCTTAGAGGTTCTTTGTTGTGCTAACTATAAAATGTAAATATAAATCATTTTTCCAGATCCTCCCTTTCATAGGGAGACCCCTCTTTATCAGAGTACTCTAAAACTTTTAAATGATCCCCTGACTTAGTAGCTTATTAGAGAAAGTAAGCCGAGGTAGAACGTACAGCCAGATTTGGCCATTACTATGAAATTAGGGTGAAAACAAGCAATCATGGTAGTACAATTGCTAATTTGGCCTAAATTGGGCATTATTATACTTAGTAATTCTTTTTTCCATACTCTGGATAAATCTAATCTTAATATCCAAATTGCCATTATTAACAGCTACTTTTGTTCTCAGAATGCATAGTACTTACTACACACATGTCTAAGTTAATGTAAGTTAACAATAAGATGATAAAAATAAATAAAAACTATGGCAGACCATGAGAATTGTTTTCATTTCTGTTCCAGTATTTGCATTCTAACAACTGTCATATTTAGTATTTGTATATTTTTAATAATTTCCAAAAGAACAAATAGCTATTACCTCATCTTCTGAATCTCCCAACTTTCCCAAGTCAAGACATGGCACCCTATAGAGAATTAGAAATTTAAAATTATAATACTTCCCTGATTTTTAGATGTCACACAACTTTTTCCTTCAAAGTAAGGTTGCTGATTTTTAAAAATGGATTAAAGAAAAAAAGCAGACCATTTTTTTAGGAAGCAAAGTAGACATGCTTTCTCCCATTTTCCGTTAGGCCTTATATAGCTTTCTTGTCAGCATTACTTTGCTGCTCACAGTCTCTCTCACGTACACACTGCGCAAAGCTTCCCAGCACTCTTTAACAGACTGGAGACCCCTCATGTGTATCAGCTGGCTATCCTCCAAACTCAGGATTATGCTGGCCAATGCTTTCTCATTCTTTCTCCAGTCCCCATCATCCAGGGCTGCAGGTGGATCAGTAACTATTATCCCCTTGCAGGTACATCTCCGTTTTCAGACACCAGGAGAGGTAGTTTGTCTCATTCAGATGAAATACTACGAAACCTCCTCCCATTACGCTGACGAGTCCATGTTGCCTGCTACCACCACAAACTACCACAAACCACAAGCCTTATCTCCTCTGGCTCTGGTTCAAACTCTCACTGGGCCCATAACCTGTCAGAGCATGCACAGTCTTATTGTGCTGAGATAATCCAGGAGTAAACACAGTAAACAGTGGTTTGTATTAAATGGTGTTTATCTTACACTATCTACAATATCATACAACAGGAACAATATACATACACATGCTAATATAGCAGAATCCAACAAATCACAATTACAGCAGGAAACAGAAGAGAGAGAACACATCAGCAGAGCTTTCCCTTTATACAAATGCTCTTAAAGAGACACAAACCTTGCTGAGTCATTCTCATCATTACATTACATCTTACATTACATAAGCTGGTTAGCTGTTAAATCAATACCTTGACATAAAACTCTCAGTCCCACCCAACTCTTTCCCAAACATCTTTAAGTATATTTCTGATAAATATATTTACATAGGTTTGAGCAAAATTGTTTTTACACATATGCAAATATACTTATAAACTTTACAGACAAAACTCTAAAATAATAGTATTTTATTCTATAGAACTAAACATTATAGTCTGTTGCTCCTAACTTTGAGTATTACTTCTTGATCTATAAATATTAATGATCTGCATTGCTAAATAATTAAATAAAACAGAATTATTATTATTAAATTACGTTTATTTGCTGCCCATCTCACTATAGGGCTAACCTACAACAATAAAAATGAAGACATAAAAAGGAAATTTAAACAAAGCAAATTTAAAATAAGAGAACAATAAAATAAAACAATCGAAGAATAAAATAAACCAAGACAAAGAAAACATAAAAAATAGATCAATATGTCTAGTTAAAAGTAGATGAGCAAGTGAAGAATACTGTGTATGCTGCTTTAAGTTACCAGAAGAAAGGTGGGATATAAAAGTAAAAATATATTTGAGGAATTTTAATATTAATCAATTTTACTTTTCAAACAATTGCATCCAGCCACAGAACTTCATGCATATGGAAGCAAAGGAATACCAATTTTTGCCAAACTCCCTTTGAAATCTGCTACTTCAAATTAATATTAGCAAATTAATGACTTGCTAAAATGATTTAATGATTTAAAGGCTAAACAGCTTATGTAATGATGTAATGTAACAAGGTGGATGTTGCAATAATAAGAATGACTCAGCAGGGTCAGTGTCTGTGCCTTTAAGAGTCTGAGTATAAAAGAGAAGGCTTTGCTGGAATCTTTCTTTCTCATCTGTTTCCTGCTGTAAGTGCTGTGTTTTGAAGTTTGCTGTATTACCACATGTATGTATTTTGTTCCTAGTGTATATTGTAGATAGTGTAATATAAACCATCATTTAATACAAACTACTGTTTACTGTATTTACTCCTGGGTTGCCTCAGCACAATAAGACTGTGCATGCTCTGACAGGTTATGGGCCCAGAGTGAGGAGAAACCCAGTGAGAGTTTGAACCAGAGCTAGAGGAGTTGAGGCTTGTGATTTGTTATGGTTTGTGGTGGTTTGAAGAAGCAGGCAACATAGCTTCGATCAGCGTAATGGGAGAAAGTTTTGCAGTATCTCAGCTGAATGAGACAAACTACCTCTCCTGGAGTCTGATAATGGAGATGTACTGAGAAGAGAGGAGTTGTGGATGATAGTTACCGATTCACCTGCAGTCCTGGATGACGGGGACTGTAGAAATAATGAGAAAGCATTGGCCCACATAATCCTGAGTTTGGAGGATAGCCAACTGATACATGTGAGGGGTCTCCAGTTGCTAAAGAGTGCTGGGAAGCTTTGCACAGTGTGTACATGAGAGAGACTGTGAGCAGCAAAGTAATGCTGACAAGAGAGCTATATAGCTGAAGCCGGGAGAGAGCAAGTCGACACATTTCCAGTCTATGAGAAAGACATTCCTAGAATTAGAGGAAAGAGGGGTGTCTTTCACTGAGTCACATAAGGTGTATGTGGTGCTCAGTTAATTGGACATTTCATGGGATGTCCTAGTGGCAAGTTTAGAGTCCATGCAGGAAAAGGACTTAACCATGAGTTATTTGACTGGCTGGTTGCTGGAGGAGGAACAGAAACATCTGGAAAGGCAGCAGAGGGAGAGTGACGACAATGCACAGCCCAAGCCTAGAACTGCTACGTCCTAGGATGCCGGCACAGCAGCTGAGAAAGTTTGCATGGTGGAACGCTGCTTCAAGTGTGGTTCTACAGAGTATCTCCAGAGACGCTGTCTTGAGAGGAGAAATAGAGTAGCAGCAAGACAAGATCCTAGAGCTACACAACCAACATTTTCCCTGGCAGCAACGTTAACTAAGAAAAACACTTGGTTGTTGGATGGTGGGGCAAGTCAGCATATTGCAAATGGCCCACAAATGTTTTCGGAGACCAGCTAAGCAAGCATTTGTTAGCTTGGCTAATGGACAACAGTCTGCTGTTAAAGGGGAAGGTAAAATGTATGTACCTGGTATTAGGGAATCACTCGATAATGTATTATATGTGCCAGAGTTAGACCATAATTTACTCAGTATTTCGAGCTTGGACAAAATGGGGTATGAAGTAATGTTTGCAAAGGGTCAATACACTATAAGGAAAGGTGGGAGGATTTGTGCACAAGGTGTTAAACAGAATAATTTGTATGTACTAAAAAAACAGCAGGAAGGTTGTGCACAAACACTCACGAACACTCCCAAGCATGATAACTGGTACATTTATTACACAGAAGGTTAGGACATTCAAGTTTTAAAGTGCTGCCGAGAATGCCAGATCTAGCTGAGGGACTTAGAATCAAACAATGCAACACATATTTGGATTGTGCTATTTGTAAGGAGTCAAAGTCTAGTGTGTATCCTGTAAATAAGAAAAGCACGAGACAAACTAACAGAGTTTTGCAGTTAGTGCACGCTGATTTAATTGGTCCTATGGTGCCCTCTCTTGGAGGAGCTAGGTATATACTAGTCTTAGTAGATGACTACACTAGGTATGGGTTCTGCTACTTATTAAAGAACAAAACTGAAGTTCTACAACAGTTTAACTTTAAGCAATGGGTGAACTTTGTAGAGAGAAGGTATGGCCACAAGGTATATCAGCTACAAACAGACAGGGGAACAGAGTTCATGTCTGATAATTTCCAAAGATGGATGAGAAATGTAGGCATAAAGCATAGACGTAAAAACCCTTACACACAGCAGAAAATGGAGTGGCTGAAAGAAGAAATAGTATATTACAGACCATGAAGGATTCATTGCTGGCAGATGAAGGAATGAGTAACACATACTGGGGAGAAGCTATAAAAACAGCCAACTATTTAGTGAACAGGGTATGGAGTGTTGCTATCAATGAAACTCCATATTACATGTTGTATGGAAGGAAACCTTCATTGGCTCACCTAAGGACATTTGGCAGTTATGCCTGGGTGCATATTCCCAAAGACACCAGAAGGAAAGGACAGACAAAAGCCAGGAAATTTAGGTTTGTGGGATATGAGCCTGGTTCCAAGGGATATAGATTTTCAGATGGAACAAAGAAGGTAGTGATATCAAGGTCTGCTAGTTTCACAGAGCAAAATAATTGGAACAGGATGCATGCTAACACCGAGGTGTTCATGTCAACAAGTAGAGTTAGTTCTCAGGAAGGAGAGGCTACACAAAACCCAATGAAGGAAGAATAGGATAGCAGGTCAGAGATAGTAGGGATAGATGAGGATAGACCTGAAATAAAAATAGAAACAGAAACACATGAACATGTGATCCCAAGAGGTCTGAACGTAGCAATAAAGGTATACCTCCTGATCGATTCACAGCAAGTGGGGTTAGAGCATATAATGTAAGGTATGAACCCCGTGATTATCAAGAAATGTTATCATTAACTAAAGTAGAAAAGGATAAATGGAAGGACATAATAATGAACTGCAGTATAAGGCAGCAATGTATACAGAGAAAAATTGTTCAATTGTTCAAGCCGATATGTTGACTAAGCTTTAAATGGAGGAAAATGTAAATGTAAAAGCATATGGTTTAACAGCTGTTTGGCTTTAAATGGGAGGAGTGTCAGGATAATGATTTAAAGACTAAACAGCTTATGTAATGATGTAATGTAACATAAGGTGGATGATGCAATAATAGGAATGACTCAGAAGAGCCTGTATCTGTGCATTTAAGAATCTGAGTATAAAAGAGAAGGCTTTGCTGGAATCTTTCTTTCTCATCCGTTTCCTGCTGTAAGTGCTGTGTTTTGGAGTTTGCTGTATTACCACGTGTATGTATTTTGTTCCTAGTGTATATTGTAGATAGTGTAATATAAACCACCATTTAATACAAACTACTGTTAGCTGTATTTACTCCTGGGTTACCTCAGCGCAATAAGACTGTGCATGCTCTGACATAATATTAGCAAATAAACAATGTGACATTAAAGTTAAAAATATTGCTTGAATATTTTAAAACACAGAACTTTTAACCAATGAACTCTTTAATGAGGCTATACAATTTCTGAATCTGACACTACCACTTGCCATTCAGCAAGTTTAATTTCATCAGTAAAACATTTGACAAGATTTATAAAGCATAAATATGATCTGATGTCAGAACACAGGACACTTCTCAGCTCTGCCAAACAAAATGTGACATCCCTAGTTCAGAAATATTTTAAAGGAAAAACATGTATTTTGAACTGTTTGATTTGTTTCATATTAATATTATATTATCATATTTGCATAGAATTTTTTTTAAAGGAAAATACTTACTCTGCTGGTCGAGGACCATGGCTTAATCTTGTGTTTGGCCTCCAACCCTGAAAAAAGAATACAAAGCTTTTGTTTATTTATTTGTTTGTTTTCATGTTCCTCCATACTTAATGAAAATCTGAATATAAATAATAATTTTTTAAAAGAAACAAAGAAATTCCATAAAAATATGAAATTTACTATAGTCTAATCAAGGGGAAATCCAAGGGAATGGAAGCTAGGATTTTAAAAGAGTTTGGGTCAGTTCTGTTGTACTTTATGGAATAACAAGTTTGTCTATAGAAAGTGAATTTATTTATTTGTTTCAAATATTTACATAACCACCCACCTTGTACCAAACTCTGATGGATTCTTTTTTAATATAGCTAAACAAAAATTAAGATTATTTAATTTTGTTCTGAAGTATGGTATCCAGAGCCCTGGGAGGTAACATAAATATCTCATGGGGTAGGATAACCTTCCTCCTCCTTTTACTATTTCATCATATTTTTTATATTTTGGAGATAATCTATAAATATTACAATATACCGTATTTTCCGGCGTATAAGACGACTGGGCGTATAAGACGACCCCCAACTTTTCCAGTTAAAATATAGAGTTTGAGCGAGAAAGAGGGGGGGGGAGAGAAAACTTGATGAGTAATATGCCAAACCACATGTGTAAAGGAATAAAATAGAATACCCGTATTTTCCGGCGTATAAGATGACTGGGTGTATAAGACGACCCCAGACTTTTGAGAAGATTTTCAGGGTTTAGAAAGTCGTCTTATACGCCGGAAAATACGGTACATGTTTCTTTCAAATTATTTGGGGAAAAACGTATCAACTTGCCCTTTCAAGCAGATAGTTGAACAAGTACATTGGCTTGCTATTTGAAAGAGTAAGTTCTGGGGCTCAAACAATACACTCAACTTCACTGGGCTTCACCCTCACTCTACCCCAATGCTTGAGCTTTTCAAGCCCCCCTAAAGGGCTAGGAGAGGAGTTCTTGCCAGATCTCAGTGGGAAGGTATTCTGTAGAGTAGGGTCTGCTAGAAAGAAGATGTGTTTCCTAGATCTCACTAAATGGCAACATTTAAGGGAAGGAACCTAGAGTGTCCCCACTCTACCTAACCTGGTGAAATTAGCAGATGTCAGTCAAAGAGTTTAGGCAGGGTTGCTGCTAAAATACGGGGGGGGGGGGGGGGAAATAAGCAAGAAGCAATTCAAATTGATTCCTTGGCCCAATCTCACAAAGTCTCATATTTGGCTATGTCTGAAGCAGAACTCCTAAAGGCTAGCAGAGACATTTGGATAACAAGAATCACTCCCCCAGCCCTACCTCAATGCCATGCTCCAAACCAGGAGGAGACACTTTGTTTATTAGAGAGGGAATTCTCAAACATACATACACAACAAAACCAGGTTTCAATGATGTACACCTGCAGTGTGGTTTTTGTTTCTCTGTAGTTAATAGATGCATACATGTTTCTGATCACAAGGTACAGTGATTTTGAAGTTTGCATTCCGTAATTCATAGCTTTATATACATATAACTAATATACATCATTTTTTAAACTTTGGCTTAGTTTTATTTTAATTATGGACATTTATTAATGTTTTAAAAATGAACATTCATTTTTCAATTTTGTAAACTTAATTTTAAATTTACCTGAGAGGACAGTAGAACTTGTCTTTTTGGAGGTGCTGCAATTCCTTTAATCTCCAAGTCCATCTGAACTGTTTATAACTTAAAATGGAGCTGAAAAGTAAAATGATAAAGGTGACTGGTGAGGAGGATCAGATGCTATAAGAAGAGTTTCAACAAAATAAAAGAAGTATTTCTTTCACTTTAAATATATTTTCTATTGAATTGAAATTCTGTTCAAAAGCATTGAGCAGAATTTATTACAAGGAAAAGTTTCAATGAATGTCATTTTCCAATCCCATCAGAAGCTTGCTACAGTAATTTAAACCAGTCCTGCATACCAGTGGCTCTAAAGACACATATTTCTTAACACATAAACCAAAGATTAAGTAATTAAGAAATAAAATATTACAAGGTTTTGCTCTTAAAGTCATATAATAAAATACTTATAGGTACAATATCTACAGAAGACTGACAATACGATCAGAGATGGATGATCAGCTAGAATTTATACCAATATTACTTCAATTTTAGAAAAGACTACAGCCACCCACCGTATGGTACTAGAAAAAGTATCTGCAGCCACCATATGACGCTAGAGAAAAATGTGGCTGTTTTAAAGAAAGCCAGGCAGATGCTGTGTTCACACCTAGGTATGTTGAAAAACTCCTCTCTAAAGATTATAGACCTATAATAAGCAATAATATTCATATTTTACTTAAGCAGATATGTATGTGTGGATGGAAGGAAAAGGTACTACAGAAAACAATACAAAGATACTGCAGAGTTTTTTCCCTAGATTCATTTTGCAGAGTGCCTGTTTCAAAAGAGGAACAGGCAGAACTGATCAGGAGGCACAGGAGAGTCAGTTTGGTGTAGTGGTTAAGGTGCTGGCCTATAAACCAGGAGCCTGGGTGACTTTGATCGAGTGACTCTCTCTCCATCCAACTCACCTCCTAGAGTTGTTGTGGGGAAAATAGGAGGGGGGAAGGAATATTATGTTCCCTGCCTTAAGTTATTTAAAAATAATTAATATCCGACTTGCATCAAAACTTCAAATCAGAAGCTGGGGCAGCAAGAAGAAAGCACTAAGTTCTACCCCTTAAAAGTCCTGCTGGAAGTATCCATATTTTCTCAGTCAGAAATAGAACAGAACATAGACCTGTTTTCTCGAGAACTCGCTGTCAACTGACTTCCTAGCGAACTAAGCAAAACTGAAGCTTTCGCGGATAGGAACCAGCTCAATATCTATCAGACAAAATCCCTTGCACGCCGAAAACACGCACTGTGTTCAGAGGCAGACACTTCCTTATATGAGTTGACCCTGCTTGTTCCTGTAAAATAACTCTTAACAGCCGTACAAAGTCAGGAGAGCGAAGGGCGAAATAGGCATCTCCAACTGTTTTCGCCTTACAGTTAGATATAATAAGGAGTCGCAGGCTTGTTTGTTTTGTTTTTTAATGGCAGAATATTCGGCCCGCGTCTGATTGCCTCTGCTGAGGGACGCGCGCGCGCCGTCATGGTTGCCAAGGTTCCCAGTAAACAGGCCGAAACGCTTTCTTTTCCCCCGTGTAACGCTTTGAAAATTAGAAAATGACCTCGAAACGGGGAAGGAACGCGAGTGACCGACCCCTCTCTTTTCCCACCTACGTTTTTCTCGCTCGGTCCCAGTCGTCCAGCTCTCGCTCCCGCCGTCTTTTTCGTGTCTCCCCGGAGAGTTTGATGCGCGTTCTCTAACCGGGTTTTCCTTTTCCTGATTTCCGTCTGGTTTTTGTTTAGGAAGAACCTGTTTGCTCCGATGTACGTTTCTGCCAAGTTCTGCTTTCTTCCGCTTAACAGGACTCCCGGTAATTTCGAAAATCATTAAAAGGCAGCAGATTGTGAGAATTATATTACACCAGTGTTTGTTAATCCGTAAAGATTCTGTTTCATGGGTTGGTTTGGATACTTTTTACAATTCGTTCATCTTTTAACAATTGGCCGTTATCTGGACCTCAGTGTGGCAAATGAATAATTCTGGACAGACTCAGCTCCCTCGTCCTTTCTCTATTTTTGTATGAATAATTTTATTAAAAGAAGATTGTACAAAGATTTTAAAAACTACAGAAACATAGTAGAAATAGAAAAATATTATAAAAGAAAATTAAAAATAAAAATAACAAAAACATAAAATCAACAAATTCTGATCTTTGCAGCAGTTAAAGATAGCAAACAAGCAACCATCTTCACCGTCATATTGCATATCATAGTTACCTTCTTCCCATAAACAAACTTTTTAAACAAATCCCCAAATCAGTTCATTTTTATCCATTTTCAGCAAAAAGTTTATAAAAGATATCCAGTGTTTTATAAAAAATAGTTGTAGTTCCTCTCCTTATCCTTTCCCCAGAGTTTCTCTAAAAAGTAGTAAAGTCGCAATAAATGCCAAATATGCTGCAGCAAACCCAGATGATCCTGTTTTTCATTGCATAAATTGTGAGTTACATGGACTATTGCCAGTAGT
Organism: Protobothrops mucrosquamatus; assembly: GCF_001527695.2. NCBI lineage: Eukaryota > Metazoa > Chordata > Lepidosauria > Squamata > Viperidae > Protobothrops > Protobothrops mucrosquamatus. Next base: position 58,158 of record NW_015387209.1, read on the forward strand.
TGAAAGCAATCCTCCACAACCTGGAGTTCTTTATGTATATGGGTTTCAGCTCCCAGAACAAATTGGTGTGAACTCTTAACTATATAGAATTTCTCCATGATGACAGATCTCTAATTTGCACCTAACCCGTTTCTTTAGGACCTAAAGTTTAGGTCTTCAAATCTTCACTCATTGGCACCGTAACTGAGTCCATCCACTTGACTGCTGGTCATCCTCTTCTCTTTCCACCTTTCCCAGCATTAAAACTTTATTCAGAGAGCTAGGTTTTGGTATGTGTCCAAAGTAGGCTAATCTGAGTCTGGATATTTGTTCATACTGCCTAAAAATCCTGGCAGTTAAAGTCTATACATTGGAAAACCATTCATACTGACAAAAGCAGCCCTAAATTGACTATATTTTTAGTTCTTAAACTTAGAAAGGGGCGTAGAAGAGAAATAATCCATTCCTAATTCATACAAAACCATTCTGACTGATGTACAATACTCTGACTTATCTACCTCATGCAACCCATAATTTGATTTATGCAATTAAATTGTCTACTGATAAACAGTTTATATACCACAGAATGTGGCATATAAGATTATGGAACAGAAATTGCAAATTGACGCTATCAACTGCATATAGAGAGAATCAATATAAAATGATTTACAGATGGCATTTAACACCGGCAAGATTGGCTAAAATGTATAAAAACATAGACCCGAAGTGTTGGAAATGTAAAATTAAAGAAGGAACATTTTACCACATGTGGTGGCTGTGCCCCAAAGTAAAAAATTATTGGGAACGGATAAGAGATTGGATACAGGAGATAACTGAGATACAAATGGATTTCAAACCAGAAATATTTCTTTTGGGCATAATAAATTTAAAGATGGAAAAACAACTCGAACACATCATTATACACATATTGACTGCAGCTCGTATAGCATATGCGTAATGTTGGAAGAGTGAAAATATTCCCACAAATGATGATTATGTACAAAATCTTGGAATGCGCAGAAATGAACAAACTTACATTAGAATTAAAAGACAAGGAGACGTCAAAATTTTATGAAATTTGGAATAAATGTTATAATTGGCTAGAACAGAGAAAGAAAAAGACATAATTATTGATGTACATAAAATGTAAATAAGATGTAAAGAATATTTAAAATGTAAAGCACTGTTCTGTTAGAAGAAAAGATTTATGTTTATGTAGTTTTTGGTGTATGGTGTATAGTGAAAAATAAAAAAAAATTGAAAGAGAATGTGGCTTGGCTATATTTATTATCATTTTCAAGAGCAGCTGAAAAGATACACCATATTTTTAAAGAAGTATAGTACTGGCCTACCAATTTACTAGATATTGCTAGCAAACTCCATGTCAGATTTTATACCAGAAATTGTGTTTATTGGAGGGGAGAATGTTTTGGCAGTTGTATAGGCAGGCCTTAGATCAGGCCAATCCACTCTCATCTGGGTTTAAATGAAAAATATGTTGCCAGTGTTAACTTTCAATAAAGGACAAAATACCTCCATTATTATCTAAAATTAAGTTTTCTATTATGAGACATACCTCTCTAACATTCTGATAGCTATTGGATTTCCGGACAATGGGGCACTGTTGACAAATTGCTGTTATGGATATTCTCCAGAGGCATTGCTGACCTTATTTTATAAGCGCACCACAATGAAGTTTAAGGAAAGAATTCTGGACAAACTCAATGTCACAGAATTTCTACAAGATGGGAAATTGCCCTGGTACCTCAATCAATTTATGAATATCGAAGAGCTTTATAGGGATTCAATTTGCAACCTTACCATCAGCAACAAATTATGAAACCAGCTTTGAAAAAAGAATCTACCCTTATAGAGTCTATGGTGATGTTCTGCTATATGACTTCTACAGAAAATGCCATAATACTTATAGCAACTATTCTCACATTATTCCCTGAGAAAACAGATGGAACATAAGTATATCACTACCCAGAGCCCCTCTTTGAGGGAAATGGGCAGTTTAGAAAAATAAATAAATAAATAAATAATCAATGAATCGATCAATCATCTATAAGGATTTTGGAACTACGTAACAGTCAAACTTGCATCAATAGCCTGAAAAAAATCACCAGATTAAATGACAACAATTACTAAATGACATGCATTACTAAATTAAGCACAATAGTAGAATCAAGGTAATGTGGCTGGCAATTCATCATATAATTAGCTATCATAATGCATGCATTGTATTTAACTGCTCCATTTTATATTTTCAATACTACTCAGTTACCAATAAAATCTAAGACTTATTGATATTTAATGTAAAGAAATATAGGTAGTTCGTCTCAAAGAAATAAACCTATTTCCACTGTTTCAAAAAAAAGAGAATATCAGAATCAGAATCCATACTAAAGTTATACTGAAACGCAAAGTAACTAAAGCAACTGATAGATTCCATATTTGTTGCAAATAATTTCTGCAGAGCCATATGACATAAACTTAACAATATTATTTGTGGCCCTGCCCACACTTTTAACAACTTTAAAAAGAATCTGTGTGATTATGATACTGGGTAGAATTTTCAGTGCAGTATATGCAGAGATTATTTTATTCAGAATAAATAGAAAATGTTCATAAATATATCATTTTAAAACATACAGCAGTTATGGTGAATATATTTTAAATTTTTAAAATGTGTTGTATAGTAAGTCCAATATTCATTACAATTCGTTTATTCGTTCCTAAGACGTCTTCTTAACCCAATATTTAATTCTGTTATATCTTGATTGGTTACTTCCATCTTCTTTGGTTTTTCCATGGTACTAAGTAAGTATTCATGATCAAAATGCTGATACTTTTTTATACCATAAAACTCTTCCGTATCTTCAAATATGGTATCATGCTCACATTTTTCATAAATATCCTCATCTATTTTTGCTTCCGGATGTTCGCTGAATGACTGTATTAGATCTTCAAGTTTCTCTTGGCATGTATGGTGGCTAATATCTTAATACACACAAGAGGAAATTGGAACACAACATTACAATTAGGTTCCTGTTTTTGCAATTAAACCAATTTACTACCAGAAAATTAGAAACTTTTGTTTTCCTTACAATAGAGAGTGCATTGCAATAGTTTGATAGATCACCAGTTATGTTATCTATTAAATCATAAAGCAAATTGTTGCAGTTTGCTCAAAAAACAAGTTAATAGGTCAGTTAATAGGTCATATATAATATGGTAGTTAGGTAGCAAGAAATAATAAAAGCTCTAGCCTTGCTTGGAACTTTGAAATAGATAAAATGGAACAAGCCAATTCATATGCACAAAAGAATATGCAGATTATTGCAACACTTGTTAGAGAAGGAAAAACTGCTTAAAAATAATGATCAAGATATCTAGTAGTACTTTATTAGAGAGCGTAAAATCCTCCAAAAGTACCTTGTGGTTTCATGGCCGATTTGTCTAATCCACTTTCTTTCATCAGTTTTCTAATAGACTCAAGTTGTTCCATAATTTCATCTTTCTGCTCAGAAGCCAAAGTATTAATACTGAAAAGCCAAAAAGCTGTATCAGATTTAATTAATCAGGACAGAAAATAATTACAAATCCATTAAAATAATGTTGAATTATTTTGTATTATTGGTAAATTTAGATCAACCACATTAACTATATTTTACTTAAATGAAACTAAAATTCAAATTAAGATTACATTGCTCATTTCTAATCAGCCCCACACAATATTAGGTGAAAATCAGTCTAATATAAAATTCATTATATTTCTATTCACTGTGTTAAAGCTATTCCAGGATCTTTTACATACAGTACTAAAACACAGATTAATACTATATCCAAACCATCTTATAACCTTAAAATCTAATTACTTTTTAAATGGTATTGTTGAATAATATCAGTATGGTCTTTTAAAAGTACTGGAAATTCCTTCAATTTGTCAGCCACTACATGATTTTAATTATATTAAAAAGCCATTGCTATAAAAGTTCTAAAATACAAATCAGCAATTATTTTGATAATGCAGAAATAGAATCCAGCTAGATTTACTTTAAAGTAGGCATAAGCAACTATAGGTATCTTTACATTCTTGTACTTCTAGACACAAGTATAGCAAAAGAAATAAAGTACACTTGATATACAGTATCTTTATTATTTCATTTATTTAATGGCATAATTAATGCTATAAATTGTAAATTATCTCAGTAATATGACAGTAGTATAAGTTTTTCAAAAATAAATACAAATTATGTGCTCAAAAGAAATGGTTAAAAAGCAGTGATGGCACCTTTAAATTCTAATTATCATTCCTTTTTACCCCTAAAAGAGGTAAAATTGTCTCAGTGAAATATCAGCTGTAATAAGCATTGCAAAAAATAGGAGAAAATATGCCATCCGTGATATATTGGCATTCTGTTCTTATTTTAAGTTCACAAACATGATCTCCCAGATCTCGTTCCCATATCTGAAGATAAACAACATAACATTTAAATGAAATGCTTTGATTTAATCTATTTGACTCACCAGCTTGAAAGTGGATCTAACTGAGTCAATAATGAATTTAACATTTTTTCTGTTTGTGCAAGATGTTGCTCCAATTCCAAAAGTTGATCGTCTAAAGTGAGAATATACACTTTTTAAAAGCTAGCATAAATCAAACATCTTTAAGATTAAACAAAACCTAGATTTGTGGTTATGGAGGCACCATCTTATAAAGATCTGTTATATTTGAGTGGTAGTGGTGAATGGTGCCTCAAATCAATAGATGTTTTGAGACGGAAGTATCCAGACTTTTCTTGGCTTGTGTATAGACAAATTCAAGAGAGATGGCGAATTGATAAAAAAACTGCTTCTTTTATGGAAAATGGGAATTTTTTG
>NW_015387209.1:63194-113540 GCF_001527695.2 Protobothrops mucrosquamatus
GAAGAGTCAAGTTTTACCTACAATAGAGGACTGGAGAGTGAAGGTTTCGCATCTTGCTGAAATGGCAAAGATTTCGGCTTATTTGAAGGATCACTCAAATGAACAATTTTTATCAATATGGAGAAGATGGATTGTTTATATTCAAAATAAGCATAGAATGGTGGAATATAGGTTAGGTTTTTAGATAAAAAATTTTTTTTTCTTTTTATATATATACATATATTTCACCTACTTATGTAGAATTATATTTTGTGGTGTTAGGGATATTAATATAAGGTTACTTTTAGATGAATAGTATCCTGGGATTAGGTTTGGGAAGTCCGGGTGGGGGGTGGGGGGGGGTTTCAATTGTGATGTACTTGTGATTGCTCTTTTTCTTATGTTGAAAATAATAAAAAAAAAAATTTGAAAAAAAAAAAAAAGATTAAACAAAAAAGTAAAGCAACAGGCAGAGGTGGAAGTATAATAGCTACAGTTCTATTCAGATTGTAGGATCTGAAAAAATATTTTTCTAATAAATACACATGAAGGAATTCCTACTGGGTTCTAAACCAGACTGTTTTATGCCTTAGATGTTTTTCAAAAATGATTTTAAAAAGATTTGAAGGCTCGAACTGAAAATGAAGTACCATTTGTAACAAAGAAAATTATCAATGAAGAGAATATTTGTAGCTCAGGGTTGAAATGAGGGGTCCTTGGTGCTCTGAGCTTGCTTATTTTCTTGCAGACGTTTCATTACCCTACCTAGGTAACATTATCACTGCTAGTAAGGAGTGCTGTTTGTTTCTCAGCACTAGCTAACATCATCAGTGCTAGTAAGGAGTGCTGTTTGGGCTCCTTACTAGTACAGATGATGTTACCTAGTTAGGATAATAAAATGTCTGCAAGAAAACAAGCAAGCTCAGAGACCACCAAGGAACCCTTCAAACAAAATTACTACAAAACCACAATGCATTGAAGAGGAATTTAAACTGATTTTGTCCCAATAAAATCAACCCAATGAATGCCCCATTTAGATACACTTTAATGTTGTATTTCTCTGAAGTTATATTTACATTGTCATGGTATATACAATGTGGCCTAATTAGCAGTCTGTTTTATTGAATTTAAGATTATTCATATATCAATTCCAAACTTATTCTCAAATAGTACTTCTATATAAACAATGTACTTTTTTCAGTTGGAATAGAATGCTGATTAAACCATTTTGAATGCAGTTATGCAGTATACTGTTTCTCCAGAGTTGAAACAAAATATTGCTTAATAATTAAAATTAAATGTCATTGTTTAGCTGCCAAAAGAACTTTGCTAAATTGCTTATGTGTTTATGAAGTCAGATATGATTCTATATTGCCAAGGGAAAAAATTACTGCAATAGGACTTCCATTCCAGCAAGGAACTGAAATAGGAACCTCACAATAAGCATACCTGGGATGAAAAGAACTCAAGTATATATTTCTCTATAAATATTGGTGATCTTTCTCAGCCCAATAAGGAATATTTAAAGATCGCAAGTTACTTCTGCCTAGTAAATGGGTCATTTCATCTTGAATGTCTTTATTCACTTTGAACATTATGTCAGGGTCTAAGACATATTATTTATCAGGATTCTCCAAGTAGGTGAATCTCTTTTCATATGAATTAATTATTAAAGCTTTTAACTATGCCATTTTCTGATCTGAAAAATCAAGCCTCTTCTTTGTCTCCAAAAAGCTGTTGCACTCATCTGCTGCAATTAGGAACAACATGAGTTCCGCCTTTTTAAAAGAATGTTAATCATGAAAAAGAAAGTTAAAGAAACACTATTCCCCATAGCTTTTTTTTCTTTGCAAGACATTATTCTCTTTGGATAAGAAGTTGTTCTCTGGATGAACAGAGAATTTTTCACCACAAAACTGTACTTTGAAGACAAAAAGTTTTCCACTTGCCAAGTAAACAATGAAGCAATAATAAAAACTGGAATGGGAAGCTGTGGTTAATGAACTCATGTATAAATCTCAATTCTAAGTTAACATTTGATAATTTGTACTAGGTCAATAAAGATTTAAAAACTATAAGCAAACATTTTAACCCAATTCTTACCTGTTTCTTTTGTTTTTTCTTCTGCATTTTTTTCTTTTTTTGATAAATTTTCTTCCTGTGATTTCATCTATAAAATCATAAAACAATTTCTATAATAGCCTCAAATATGTAAGACTAATAAAGTAACAGTACTATATAAACAAAATATTTACAGAATATTCCAAAATATTCCTACATTAGCATGTTTTGTTTAGTTTCAGTACTTTAATAAAATAAAGTCAATAGCAATCCAGAATATTCAGATGAAGTAAATTATAATAAAATTATAATTTTATTATAAACTTTATAATACAATTATAAAGTAAATTATAAAAGATGCCACCTTTTTCAGGTCAAGACTTTACATGCTTTCAGTTGCATAATGCAAATTCCAGAAAGTTAGCAACATAAGGACAAAATGCAATTTAATTTAAAATATAGCAAATTTTGCTACAAAAATCATGCAGAAAATACAAGCAGACCTGGAGATGCAAGTTGTGCACTCCTCCTGTATACTGTTAGTTTTCATTAGATTATATGTGCCATGATATTTTAACTTTTACCTCAACATTTACTAAGATAAGAAAACTTGAATTTCTATGTGATACCGTATACTGGGCAAAATAAAATATATTTATATAGGTGCTTATTACAAAATAATTCCACCTTGTAATCCAGATTTGATTTTTTTTAATATTTACCTTTAAGAATTTGTATAAAGCAAACACACCCACGCTTATAGCATATAGCGGCATTAGGGTTAATGCAAAGTCTTTGCGGTTGTCTCTAGTCCGTTCAGTCTTCAACTCCTTCTCCATTGCATTTCTCATTTGCTGGATGCTTTGATATGTTTTACTTTCAGGAGTTTCAAAGTTTGTTGGTGTATGCAGAATTTTTTCAGCTGTGCCTACAGAATAAACATTTTAATAATTCAGAGCCAGTTAAATCCAAAGCCAGTTAATAAAAACTAGGACTGTAATCTGGGATTTATGTGCTAAAGTACACTATATGTATAAATAGTTCCTGTCAACAAACACATTAATAAGAATCCCTGCACTATTTTAGCTTTATTAACAGTTTGTGAGAAAAGGGATAGGAATGATTATAAAGATAACATGGATGTTTTTCCTTGAGACAATGAAAGTCACCAAAAGCCATCTCTATGACACAAAAAAGCAATTGTTTTCCTTTCTAAGAAATAATCCAAAGCAACCTGATCAATATTGGTGTCTTCCAAATGTGTTGAAGTACAAACCCCATTTTCCTTAGCTCATACTGGCCAAGCTGTCTAGAAACGGCATAACCCAACAAATAGGGACATGAGCCAAGAAAGGCTGACCTAGCCTATGGAAGGACCAGTTTCTTAAGTAATTCCAGCTACAGTTGAACATGGTGTAAATGTTAAGGAACTTCTCTATAAGGCACTTTAGGACTAGTTTCTTTTAACATGTCCCCTTATTGCAGGCGGAACCCTGACATCAAGCCAAACAATTAGGGAAAGAAGAGAGCTTTTTATTAGCAGAAGTGTTATGGCAATTTCATCAAGTTACAGCTTAAATGAGGCTTTTCCATTTGCTTTGCTCTATGGCAGTGTTTCTCAACCTTGACAATTTTAAGGCATGTGGACTTCAACTCCCAGAATTCCACAGCCAGCAATGCTGGCTGTGGAATTCTGGGAGTTGAAGTCCACATGACTTAAAATTGTCAAGGTTGAGAAACACTGCTCTATGGCGTCAATAATCAGTTCCCCTTTCGTTAACTACATCTAATTCATTGGAAGAATAAGCCCAGTGATCGATAGATAGATATATCTACTTGATGCAGAATATATATATCTACTTGATGCAGAATATATATATATCCCTCTCCCTCTCCCTGGTGTGTGTGTGTGTGTATATATATATATCCCTCTCTCTCCCTCTCCCTCTCCCTCTCCCTGGCATCTTTGCCTGCCACGAAGGGACGGAGTGTGGAAGAGGGAAGAAATGGGCGCCCGTACGATACCGTGTCGGGGCTGTTGAGGAGCTGGCCGGCCAGAGGAGGTTTTGGCACTCCGCGGAGACTTCCCTCCCCCACTGAATATCCTAGGCATCACTACGAATAGGCAAAGCACCAGCACGACGGAGACGAACACCTGTTGCATCGAAAAAAGCGCCATGGCGTCACGCAGGGACAAAACTGCGAGAAAGGGCTGTCGACTTTACTATCGGCCACCTACAGTCACTCAAATAAACCAATACTAGCTGGAAGGAAGCTGGAAAAGGGGAGCGGAAGAAAAACAAACCATGGATTTGCGAAGAAGGACCTTCATCTTCGATTTATTTTGTGTACCGCCCCCTAATGGGCTCCAGGCGCTGTTGGCGTGGCGATAAGTGGAAGGAAGGGGAGTGAATTCAATGGAAGCTAGGCACTTCTAGCATAAAATCTCACTTTTGTTCACAAAAGAGCGAAAACCATTGCTTACAATTGTGAAAGGATATTATAAATATGTAGTTCTACAACAAAGCTGAGGAGAAAAAGGTAAACAGTGTTTTGGAATCAGAATTCAATTTCAGCTCATCAGTGTTGTAAATGCAGAAGAAAGCTAGAGCCTATTAATAGTGGGGCACATAAATTCTGTCATTCATAGAGCATATATATGGATACTGAAAAATGCGGCTGATATCAGAAAAAAATTAAGGAGTGTATGTCGATATTTAAAATATAATTTTGGCCACATGTTGCTTTCATAGGATCTAAAAACACTTGATCTAAAATGAGACACACATCTATGGAATAATACTGCATACTGTGCAGACTTTGGGCAAATTTACATAGCCTTCACCCTGTGGGCTGTAAAGTAATAAGAAAATACCCTTGTTCCTGGAGAGTATGTCCATGTGCCAGTGCACCTACAACTATCTTGCTTACCACCAGTGGTGGGATTCAAATAATTTAACAACCAGTTCTCTGCAGAGGAGGAGGCGGGGTGGGCACTGCTACGAGGCAGGGAGGGGGGAGCTGCCCCATGCACCCCGCAACCAATTACCATGCCAAAGGGCCTCCGCAGCCTACCACGCCCCAACACCTGTTGCACCTTGCCTGTTCAGTAGTGACTTTTCCCACTTTTTCCTCCTTCTTCTTTTGAACAGCCCTTCACTCCCATTGCTGCTTTTTCAGTCGCAGAGTTTTGTCCGGAGCCTGTGCAGAAGGTCTTTGGAAACGAAGCCCCGCAGAGATCGGGTGGGGTGGGAGCCATTCCCTTTGTTTTTGGACTGGCTCCCAAATGGGTTGGAAGGAGCGGCCCGAGGACTCCAATCTGGCTTTGCAGCAAGCAAGGGGATTGGAGGCATGTGAATGCACGCTAGTCTGGCGTCTCAAAAAAATGTCCCCCCTCCCTTTGCTGGATTTTCGCTTCCATACTGTATTAACTTTCTTTAACGTTTACTTGATGCAGAATGGGAAGAAAAGAAAGTTAAACAGTATGGCAGCGAAAATCCAGCATGTTATATCTTCAGTTCTTTAGGCATTGAACGAGGCAGAGTGTTGAAACAGCAAACAAGTTTATTAACTCAGAACAGAAGCAGCCCTAAAGGCTGCTGCACAGCTATTTATACAGTTAGCCTCTAGGTGGCAACCAATAGGTTTAAAGTAACAGTTTCCTGCCCCAAACCTATTATCAGCTTGTAGACAGCCAGTCTGGCTTTCAGTAACAGCAACTGTTAAACAATACAGCAATGTAGGTGGGACATTAAGCAAGTGATTTAAAACAGTTGTGGCCAATACATTACACAGCGGGGGGGAATCCATTTTTTTGAGGTGCCAGACTAGCGTGCATTCACGTGCCTCCATCCCCTTGCTTGCTGCAAAGCCAGATTGGAGTCCTCGGGCTGCCCCTTCCATTCCATTTCGGAGCCGGTCCAAAAGCGAAGGGAATGGTTCCCACCCCACCCAATCGCTGCAGGGCTTCGTTTCCAAAGACCCTATGCACAGGCTCCGGACAAACTGAGATCCGGGACTGAAAATGCAGCAATGGGAGCGAATGGCTGTTCAAAGGAGGAAGAAAAAGGACAAAGTGGGAGAAGCCCAAGGGAGATTTCCTCCGTCACCCTGCAAGCGGAGGCGGGGAGGGGGAAGGCAGGCGATCTGGACGTGCTGCATGGCAGCAGCAAGCAGAGATGGGGGGGAAGCCTTGCCCTGCCTGCTTCTGCTTGCTGCCACCCTGCAGCATGTCTGGATCACCTGCCCTTCCCCCCGCCTCTGCTTGCAGGGTGGCAGAGGTGGTCTCCCTTGGGCATGAAACATGCTTTGGAGACCCTCCTCCATCACCCTGAGGAGCATGAGAGTGGTAAGACCCGAAAGGCTGAAGGGAGGACCCGAGAGAAAACCTCAGCATTGGATTGAAAAAAACTTGGAAAAACCGGAGACGAGAAGGCCAAGAGTGGACACTCAGATTTATCATAACCGGTTAGCTGAACTGAACAAGAAATTAGGTATCGGTTCGGTTGAACCGGTGCAAACCAGCTAAATCCCACCACTGCTTATCACCTGCAGCCATGTCACTTGAAGAGTTACCCCTCTGCTCCTTTTTTTTTTTATCAAACTCTACTTTTAAAAATATCTCTCTCTCTCTCTCTCTCTCTCTCTCTCTCACACACACACACACACACACACACACACACATTTCCCCTGTCCTGAGTCAATGCACAGCCTCTGAAAATTGGGGGAAAGTAAGCATGCATATTAATAGGGTTAGTGGACCATCAGTCTATGAAACAAATTGGTATTTTGTATTGCATCCCCACTAGAACCAGTTTAATTTCTGTGTTGCCCTATCTAATGGGCTTACCAGTCTTCATCTATCTCTATTGTCAGCCCTTCAAGGTAAACCAGATCAGGAAACAGACCAGAAGAAATACTAAAACATGTATTTTTTTTTCTGCTAATGGATTGTGGCAGAAATGAACAGTTGACTAGGGTGGACTACAGCTTGGGACTTTTATCTTCAGAGCCTTTTATCTTCAGAGTGTGGTCAAAAAAGTCAAATTGATAGCCACAATGGTGTGATCAAAGCTCCAACTATTTTTTAAGTGTGTTTCATAAAAGAAATGGACAGATCATACCATCACAGCTGCCATCTTGATATTTTTTCCCAGGTTTTTTATTAATTTTCCAATATTACATTTACATATTTGAAAAGTAGCGTGGCAGTTGAGCACAGTAATTCCATTACATTTGAATATCATCAGTACAAATCTCAATGTATTCTTCTTCTTGTGCCATATCCGTTATCGGACGTTGGCGATCATGTTGGCGATCATGTTGGCGATCCTGTTTTTATCAGCAGCCGCACGAATAAGTGCTGCTGAGTTTTGTCCAAACCAATCCCTTAGATTTTGAAGCCACAATGTTCTTCTTCTGCCTGGACCTCGTTTGCCTTCAATCTTTCCCTGGAGGATTAAATGGAGTATGCCGTATTTTTCTGGGTGTCGCATCATATGTCTGAAATATTCTAATTTTCGCTTTTTAATTGTTTTGATGATTTCCCTTGGCTTTCCCAGGCAGCTTATTTCTGATCTTGTCAACCCAGCTTATACATAACAGCCGCCTGTAAATCCACATTTCAAATGTTTCTAGTCTCTTCAGGTGGCCTTCTGTCAGAGACCAACTCTCTACTCCATAGAGCAGGATAGAAAAAATATAGCATCTGACAAGCCTGATGTCATGTGTCTGACTAATGAAACACTTCAAAGAACTTTCAGGCATTTTTTTAACCTAAAAAGCCTTTATTAGTGTAAAGGAGTGTCAGCACAGCATGGAGAATGCCAAGATCTGAATTTCCCTTCCTTTGCACATAACATTCCAGGCATTTCCCCTCCCCTATTTTGGGGTCATGATTCACATCTTCCAATTAACCTGAAGGGCAAAGATTCACTTCCATTCCCTTCTGCGCACTTTTCTCTCCTCTCTCATTCTCATCTGAATTAACTCTAAAAGTACCAGACAGTTCTGCATATTTTGTCAAAGCAAGAATATTCAATATTAGCAGCGTTGACACCTGATTTTCAGTCTTAGGCTTATGTCGTGACTAGACCATTTTCATTTTGAAGAATGCTGTTCGGGCTTTTTCTATCCTTGTCTTTACTTCAATGGTCATGTCCCAGCTTTCATGTAAATTGGAACCGAGGTGTGTGATCCTTTCAACTTTTTCTAGTGGTATTCCTTCTGAATTTATTGGTGATAAATTAACGGATTGTTTGCTGACAACCATGATCTTGGTTTTTGAGGTGTTAAGCTTCAAGCCGTATTTTTCAGATATTTCTGTGACGAGGAGCTGAAGGTCTTCATGCTTACTGGCAAGCAGAACTGTATCGTCAGCATATCTTAAGTTGTTGATCCAAACACCATTTACTTTGATACCAGCATCAATGTTCTCCAGTGCCTCGTTGAAGATTGACTCAGAGTAGATATTGAACAACAGTGGAGACAGAATACATCCCTGTCTGACCCCTCTTCTTATTTCTGCATCAGCTGAGTATTTTTGGCCTAGTCTCACATTTGCTACCTGATGCCAATACAGATTCTTTATTATTTTGATGTCTTTGTCATCTAGTCCCCCTTGTTTCAGGATTTCTAATAATTTGCTGTGTCTTATTTTATCAAAAGCTTTTTCAAAATCAATTAAGCACATGTAAACGCTGCGATTGACATCTCTACAACGCTGTACAAGAACCTGAATGCTGAACAGCACATCTCGTGTACCAAGATTGTTTCTGAAACCAAATTGTGTGTTACCTAGATGCTCTTCAATTTTGTTGTATATTCTTGTGTGAATTATTCTCAGGAATATTTTCAGAGCATGACTCATTAAGCTTATTGTTCTGTATTCAGTACACTTCTTTGCATTTATTTTTGGGGGGGATTGTCACAAAGGTTGATTTTAGCCAATCATTTGGTATCTTTCCTGTTTCATATATCTGATTGAAGAGCTGCAGTAAAAAAATTCTTCCCATTATCTTCCAGCAATTTTAAAATTTCTACTGGGATATCATCAGGTCCTGTGGCTTTTCTTGTTTTTGCTATTTTTTATTGCATGTTCAACCTCTTCCATACTAATTCCCTCTCTTTCCCCCATAATATCTACTGTCTCATATTCGGATCAATACAGTTCTTATTTTATCAATCAAACAAAAAAATACCTTTCTAGTATTCATCAATAATCTTCAGTCTATACATATCTTAATTGATTTGACATTCCATCTTTTAGACAATAACCTAGTAAGTTTTTCTTAACTTTAATTTCCCATTGATATTTAAATTTAACGTTTAACCTTTACCATTTCCAAATTTTAAATGACCCCAATTTCTAAGTCTCCTATCTCATATTTGGGGCTAATAATATTTTTCTTTTCTTCCTTCTACTTCCTTCCTTCCTTTCCAAAATAAAAAATAAAAAAAATAAAAATAAACCGTCAGCATTTGTACCACAAACCAATATACAAATTTAATTATTAGTATTTATACTTCTAGGTTTGTCTCAACTCATAAAAATATCTTAAATTCAAATCTTATCTATTTTTAAACATTCAAACTTTTAGCCAATCAGTGACCTGATAGTTAATTTCCCCTTAATATTTTAATTTAACGTTTAATATTTTTTTCCTAATTTTTAATTAAGCACAATTCCTTTATCACAATTCCTCATACAATCTAATATTTAAAATACACACCTTAAATATAAATTCTACCATCTATCTTAACAAACTAATAAAACAATATATTCTTATTTCAATATTTATATTTCTAGATTTTATATAACCAAAATTTTCTTTATCTTAAATTGTTAGAATATCTTGTGTTCAGAATACATATTCTATCCATTTGGATATATTCTATTTTAGATCTCATGTGTAAGTCAAAACCCTACTCCTTTTCAATCTTATTCTAGCTTTTTTTCTTTGCCAGGTCATTTTTCATATCTTTGCTTTTAAATCATCAAAAAGATCTCCTTGTATTGTTGTGGCTATTGTTTGATGTTGATAAAAGCATCCAGTTGATGTTTTCTTTAGAGGACTAGCTGATTTAGCAGGACATCTCTTTGTTTTTCCAATTCGATGCAGTTGTCCCGAAGTATTTATCTTCTCTTTCATCTGTTTTTCTTTTTTATCTTCAAATTCCTTCTGGTTTATAAGAAAAGTCCTTTCCTTGTTCTCTGTTATCAGTTTCTTTTTTGTGTTTTACATTGTCTGTATTTGTTGAGTATCTAAGTCTTCTGTCATAGCATTTGGTTGTTTCACTTTCTCTATAGAATTCTGTATACAGTAGATGATTCTTTGGTTGAAGTCATAGTTTGAGTTTGCATATCTAGACTTATACGGAGAGTTTGGATAATCGCTTTTAACATACAAAGAATTTGTTCCTGTACTTCCTCTGTAGGAGAAATCCATTCCTGTTCTTCTTCCATTGTAGTATATTAAACTAAAAAAAACTTACAGTAAGAAAGTCCACCAAGTGAGGAGCTGAGCTGAGTTTCTTGCAGCTGGTGTTTCAAAGTTGTTTTATATCTTATCTATTTTCAAAGCTATCAACAAGTCTCTCTTAAAGAATAGCAGGTTAGAGTCTCAAATTTAGCCACCAGATGTCAACTCAGAGTTAGTTGGATCTTTTCAGGGTTTTTTTCCCCCCCTCTATTTTAAGGGGGAAAAAACCCAAATCTTCAATAGTAATTAAAGCAAAAATCAGAGAAAAAATATATAGAGAGTAGAAAGTTACAAATCCTATAATCCACCAATTTTAGGAAATAGAATTCCAATTAGGATCCCAGTATGTTTCCAACATTTTAAAACTCCCAAGTGGTCAATCACCATTGTTTCTGGAGGGAGGGGGAAAATACTTTAGCAGCTTATGCAGGTAATTAAGTAATTAGGATGTAAGAGAGGCAGATTTCACCCAGTCTCTTCCACGCTGCTTTAAAGTTGCCAGATGGTAAATGCGACTTTGGCTGTTAGCAGCCTAGAGACGAGCCATATTTCTATGGTCGGTCCTTTCATCCACCAGTTTGGAGGGATCGCCAGTTCTAATGGGAGAGTTGCTGCTCTCCTGCAATCCAGCGAAAGCCCCTCCTTGCTGGTCGCCTCTTTGGGCAACTTTCGGCCCTTTTCAAGCCCCCCCAGCAATGCGAAACTGAACGGGGAAGAGAGACCAAATCTCCCAGCTGTCCATGGCGGCCGTGTGACAAACCGGAACCCTTGATATTTTTTATTAAACTCTGCTTATGCCCCTGTAATTGAAAGAACCTTAAGTTATTCTCAGATACATTAGTTTTAAAGTAGTATTTCCCTCCTTAAGTTGATGTTACAGTGTACTACTATAGCTTCAAAGTGTACAAACCTGATAAAGTTTATCAGTTTTTCAAAATAATTCATGATGTGTTAATGGATGTGATTGGAGATGTGTTTTGGGAATGTTGGGAGACAAAGATGCCCTTTTTCCTTTGGTCTCTAATAATTCTCCACCCTAACTATCTCTCTTTCATTGTGATATCAACACAAACGTTTGGCATAATTATACCCACTTGTGGATACCTCTGCTTCATACTGATCATCTCCCCTCCCCTTATCCTTTTGACAGCTATTTGTCTCTATGGGGGGAATAAAAACCAAACACCCTCCACCCCACCCCCGCTGCCAATCCTCAACAGAAATGCTCACAACAATGAAAACCTGGGACAGGAGGAAGAGTGCGGCTGGGTAGGCAGGCAGGTGTCTTGCTTGGCTGTGCCTTGGGGGGCACTTTTTCAGTGCCATTGTAACTTCGAACAGTCAGTAAGCGAACTGTTGTAAGTCGAGGACTACCTGTATTTTATCACTTTTTTCCTTTTGGGGGGGGTTCAAGTTTTTGACATCTTGCTAGGCGACTGGTGGTACTTGGATGTTGCCATATCCTAAAAGTGGTACAATGGGTGAAAAGATTGAAAAGCCCTGCTATAGAGCACCATTTATTGATAAATCTCCTTTGAAAACTTACTTGAAAAGTTATTAAGATATAGTAATACTTCACAGATTTATAAAAAGCTGATGGTATATATTCAGTTAAGAAAATATATCAACATTTTATTTTGCTTTCCTCACTTTTATGTTAAATGCTAAATCTCACTATTTATTAAAAACAGTTTAGACATGAAAAACTAAATATGATACCACAATATTTCAGAAGATCATAAAATTAAATTGTAGATATGGTTGCATGTTTAAAGAATTGATTTCTTGGTGCTTTTTTAATTACTTCCAAAAATATTAGAACATTCAGAGTTTGGCCAGGAAAACATCTCATTTTATAGTTCTACAAGGCTGAAAATTTAATAGTGCAGAGATAGATGACAAAATATAATTAAAGCTGGGTCTCGCATACTTTGCAGATATATAAAATATGCTGGAAGTATACGGAATCCTGAAACCACATAATCTGGAAAAATCTGTGGGTAGAACATGCCTCCAGACAAGCATTTTACAGTGATGGTACCATTGATAAACATTATGAGGAAATAAAATTCTAAATTTAAGATTAGTCATAATTTAAGCATAATTTAGGCATAATTTAAGATAGTTTACAAATGTATGTGGACATACTATTTAGATTATTTTATCATTTTTATCAACGAATGAATAAATATCACCCAAACATAAATATGTGGCTAAAGACAGTATAGTTATGATAGCTATTACAATAATTCAGCAAAAATAGCTCTATATAAGGTATTTTGAAATTAATCTTCTAGCACAAGAAAATCTGTATACATAACAGTAAGTTTAGAATAAATGAAATTATTGTGAAGGCACTCTATACAAAGAATAAATCCAGGTTTAACTGTTAATCCTTGTAATTTAATTTGGTTCAGCTTTCAAAAAAATGTTTGGTGTGATTAATCAGAAGGTCTCCACTAATTTATTCTGGATTTATCTGTGCAACTCTGGAGTGATGTCAGTAGAACATCTTTAGATGGAGCGGGCCTTGCTTTATAAAAGTAGGCTTTTATGGATATTTTGTCAGTTTCAATTTCTTCCTCCTCCTGGGAAATAACAGAACTAGTATCAAGTCGGTTTTAGTTCTCCAGCTGTACAAAATCTAATTTCTTGCACAATGATGTGCAAGACTGTTGTTTCTTCCCGCTTAGAACTACTCTGCCACAATGACTTTCTATTTGTGTCTATTACCCTTTCAAAATTAGAATATATTTGGCACTGTTTAATTGAACACTTTTGTAGAAACATTTCATGATTGGGGGCAATCTCATATGTTTCTTTATTTCACATTTTTGTGTAATTGTCAGATGCCCAGATGGGATGTGGGAGGAAGGCCAGACAAACCAGCCTACTGAAGTTGAGGCAGAATCTGCAAATAGCATAATTGCACAATATTGTCAAAACCCATGTATACTACAATGCTACAGTTAATGGGTGTTTTCCTACTACTTGGTAACCTGCTAAGGGAGATAGTAGCAAAGCTAGGGGAGAAAACCCATTTAGAGTACTGTAGTGGCTGGTGGCCCAAAGATCAGAACTACACAATTCTGCATGGAGTTGCAACAGAAGCAGGGAAAAGGGTCTGATATGGGCAGTCCATTTTATGCTAACATTTTGTATTGACAGCTTTTGCTTTGTCAATAATAGGGGAAAAATATAGTAAGACAGACAGAACTTTATTTCAATCATTGACTAATAAAAGTAGAGTCAATAAAACGAACAACACAAAATGTTCATTTTAGGGGTAACACTAGTTGTGTTTTTCCCAGCTCAAAATGGAAATATTTTGATCCTTCAATTTCAACAACTGCAGGCAGAATTCAAAAGGCCACAAAAGTTGTTCAGAGGCAATGGACTGGTGGTAGGATTGTGGATTGCTCACCCTTACTGAAACTCACCTTATAAAATAGAACAAAAGTATACTTGAGGTATCTCCATTAACAACTGAAATGAAGTAGATATAGAGATTTAAAACCCCAGAAAGATGCAAGGTAATTTATCTTCCACTATCTTACAAAGTATTAATGCTCGTTAATCGAGGTTTCCATTTCTCTCAGGGCAAATAGATACCCATCAAAATATCACTGGATAAAACTGAGGAAAAGAAAATCCAAATCAGATATTGTTTCAGTCAGATTCTTCTCTACAGATTTAAAGAGATATTTCCCTTATAGTGAAATTTTAGTTTTTTACAGATTAGGTGCTATTAGGTGTTATTTTCAGCCCTTAACTGGATGGAAAGAAGGCCTTTACTGCATTATGTGATTGTGGTTTTGTGTGAATTACAGTAACACATTTTGGAGAAGTAGCACCACTTTCACATGCTATTTTTATAATAAGAATGTCAATATGCAGAGTTTCCTGTTTATCATTAGTTGAATTGCTATATTATTACTTCTAGATTGCTGATTTTCATGTTATATTATTTAATTAAAAAGCAATCAGCATACTCAACTAATGCTATCCAACCTATTGTGTGCATCCTGAGTCTTAGAGTGACTTTTCTTGAAAGACTATCATATACATCTGTTGAAGGAAAAATCTTCACCAGGGTCCAGTCCAAGCCGGGAATAATCAAAATGGAGACTGCTTTAGAAAGAACATTGCAGTTTATTGAAGAGGAGAGCCAGACAGAAAGATGGCTTTGGGGGAAAAATGACCACATGTGGCAGGGAGTGGTGGGCTTTTATACCTCCTTTGGGCTTTGTATTTGGAGTTCTTCCTGTGGTATGAACTTTGACCTGAGTCTGAGTGTGCCTTTCTGGTATTCTGATGGTCGTGGGTTAATCCTATTACTCCCAAAGATCATATCCTGCTTCCCTGGAGCTGTTGCTGATGACTGTTGGATTTTTTGTGTGAGGGATTGTTGATTCTAGGGATCTTTCTTTCTAATCCAAGCTTCCTAGCTCCAATCTTTCTGACAAGATTATCACATCTGCATTTCTGCAGATCTGGTTTCTGTTTGGGGCAGAGAGACTAGACTTGGGGGGAAGGGTTGGTTTCTGCCTTTAAAATCCTTTGGGGAAATATATTCTGCCTTTTTAATATTTCCCAAAATATTTCTTTTTCTGGATTCTTCCACACATCGATATCGAGGAGGGTGACTTTCCTTGGAAGAAAATCACTAAACGTATATGGCATTTCTTTTAACATTTATACAGTATGATTATACATGTGCATGCACAGTATTTATAATGCAGATAGTATTTTGCCAGTCAGTTTGTATTACTGCCTGTCATTTCTTGTTTGATAATGCCCTTTGACTTCCAACAGCATCTTAGATTTGTTTCAATATGACATGCATATTCATACATATATGGAGATAACAACAACAGAATAACAGAGTTGGAAGGGACCTTGGAGGTCTTCTACTCCAACCCCCTGCTCCAGCAGGAGACCCTATACCAGGGGTAGGCAACCTTGGCTCTTTTATGACTCATGGACTTCAACTCCCAGAATTCCTGAGCCAGCTATGCTGGCTCAGGAATTCTGGGAGTTGGAGTCCATGAATCATAAAAGAGCCACGGTTGCCTACCCCTGCCCTATACCATTTCAGATAAATGTTTGTCCAGTCTCTTTTTTAAAGCCTCCAGTGTTGGAGCACCCACAAGTTGTTCCACTGATTAATTGTTCTGTCAGGAAATTTCTCCTTAATTCTAGGTTGCTTCTTTCTTTGGTTAGTTTCCATCCGTTGCTTCTTGTCCTGCCTTCAGGCGCTTTGGAGAATAGCTTGACTCCCTCTTCTTTGTGGCAGCTCCTGAGATACTGGAACACTTCATGTGGTCTTGATCAGATTGGGGTCATCTAGTCCAACCCCCTGCTCGGGCAGGAAACCCTATACCATTTCAGACAAATGGCTATCCAGTCTCTTCTTAAAAACCTCCAGTATTGGAGCATTCACCACTTCTGGAGGCAGGTTGTTCCACTGGTTAATTGTTCTCACTGTCAGGAAGTTTCTCCTTAGTTCTAGATTGCTTCTCTCTCTGATTATTTTCCATCCGTTGCTTCTTGTCCTGCCTTCAGGTGCTTTGGAGAATAGCTTGACTCCCTCTTCTTTGGGGTAGCCCCTCAAATATTGGAACACTGCTATCATGTCACCCCTAGTCCTTCTTTTCACTAGACATACCCAATAATTCCTTTACTATTATTACTGTTATAATATTTTAATCCCCCCTTTTATGTATATTGGTTATCTCAATGAAGCAAACATACCAAATACTTCTGCGTTCTGTTTTCCCATCACAACCCTGCAGAATGAACTAGGCTGAGAGTGGCATTTCTTCAGTTCTGCAACATTTCTATAGTTCTATACATTAATTTGTGATGCTATCCGCTCCGAATAGGGGGTTGGAATAGATAACCTCTGGGGTAAATCTCAACTTTGTGATTCTATGTATTAGCATTTCTGCAAAAGCGATAGCCGCATCACAAATGAGCTCCATATATCGGCCAAAGAGGCCACAATTCCAGAAACACTTAATTCCAACAACTGCCTGAAAATTAATTTAATCTGTCCCTTTTTCATTAGGCAGGGAGCCTAGACTTATCTGAAGAAACCTCTTCTGCCTCCAAGGAACACTAATTATGGGGGAATTCTTTGTCCTTTCCTTGGTGAAAATACCTTCTCTATCTATATAAATAAAAATGTAAATGTTCGTTTGTTCAAAATCTTAAATCTCCGAAAGTTCTTCACCGATTGCTTTGAAATTTTGGCACAACGTTGCATTCGAATACATGCGTGTTTTTATATACCTATATTATATAGATGTCACACCTGTGACAGGTAAAACATGCTTTTTTGAAAAACAGTGCCATCTGTTGGACATAAAAGCAACACACGCTTTTACCAGACTGAGCCACAGCAACGCGTGGCCAGGTACAGCTAGTAAACTTATAAAATAAACTGCATTGCTGTCTTCTTCCCTTGAAAAACCTTTTCCTCTTAAATCATGTCTTTAAGGTTGTAAATAGACCAGCGTTTCTCAACCTTGGCAACTGTTAAGAAGTGTGGACTTCAATTCCCAGAATTCCTCAGCCAGCTATGCTAGGCTAGGGAATTCTGGGAACTGAAGTCTATGTATCTTAAGGTTGCTAAGGTGGAGAAACACTGTAATACAGATAATGATTGACTTACAAACACAATTGGGACAAGAATTTCCATTGCTGAACAAATTGGTTGTTAAGCGAGTCGTACCCAATCTTATGACTTTTGTAAACCCAGCACATTTTACAGGCCTGACCCAAAATAATGCCTCCCACACAGAGCAGATGAGAAGACAAGAATGGGAGGCAGATAATTTGTTGACATTCAGTGGATCTTCATCTGACAAATCCTGAATTTTTTCCCCAAAATAGAATAGTATATTTAGAAAAAGGCAATAAGCTGTCCATTTTCCAGACATAACTTCTACTAATTAAAAAAATGTATATTTATTCATCTCAGAAAAAAACACCCCTGGGTTGTTTCCAGGAGACTGCTGGCTAAACCTGCCTAGGATTAAAAACTGAACAGAGGAATGCAGGGTATGACTTCTGAGAAGTAAACTTCACGGACTAGGGTAGAATTTACTCCCAAGTAAGCCTTATGCGATTCAGAAGAGGGTTAGCAATCCTAACGGAGGAGGAGGGCGCTGGAGACTGAAGCAATCGTTTCCCATAGGTTTTGCAAGCCAGGCTGGCCACTCCTCAGGAAGATCTTGGGCGCCGGGCTACCAAGTTCCGCAACGGCGGCTGCAAGAGGACCGTTAGTGCGCGCGCAGTTTCTCGCCAGTTCGTCGTAGCCGCGACCATGAGGAGTCTCTGGTGGTGGGGCGCGGCGGAGATGGTGACTGTCCTCTTCCTCGGAGAAGCGAAAAGTAAATTTGCGCCTTTGCCCGACATCACCAACCGTACCTTTATCAAACAATACATCGACATCCACAATAAGTTCCGCAGCGAAGTCAAGCCCTCTGCCTCCAATATGCTCTACATGGTGAGCGGTTCGAAGGCTTGCCGTCGAGTGGGGGGCAGAAAGCTCGGGGGCATTACAGGGGAAAAGGTAGCCAGGCCTCTGAGGAAAAGAGAAGCCTCTGCCTGTTAGCGTGCCGCCGCTTAGACGGGGACCCAGTTACGACACCCAAGTTCGCTGGCGGAGGGTTCTGCTCTTTGGGGCCGAAAGACATTTGGATTGGTGCCTGTGATAGTGGCGAAAGTTTGTGGGACCGTCGAGTTGGAAGAGCTTAACGAGGGGGAGAACGGATATCTCAAGAAAAAAAACAGTTTTTTCCCAGGAGCTTATCTCCATCTAGTTTTGCAGTCCTAGGGGAACAAGCCATGATTCCTGAGCTGTTTTCCATAGGGATTTTTCTGCCTACTTTCACCTAGTGCAGGGGTAGGCAACCTCGGCTCTTTTACGACTCGTGGACTTCGGCTCAGGAATTCTGGGAGTTGAAGTCCACGAGTCATAAAAGAGCCGAGGTTGCCTACCCCTGACCTAGTGCCTATTACTTTTTCCCAAACAAGGGGATGGATGCATCCTTTTCACAAGAATATTTTTTATTGCAGGGGTGTCAAACTGCCGGCCCATGGGCTGGTTTCATCATACCGGAGCCGCGCCCACCCCATTGCCTGCAATGGCAAAAAAGCTCCGATACGTCACTTGACGTCGCGAGTTTGACATGCCTGTTTTATTGTTTGGTTTAATTTATATATATATTTTATTAGTATTTTTGTGTATATATGTGTTGAATTACTTGCAAGCTGCAATTGTATTCTGCAATTTATATAGTAAAAGAGTATATAAATTTAATGAATAAGTATGAGGGCAATTCGAAAATAAACCTCTGTTTGGTTATCAATGACAGACACTTGCAGATACAGAACTTTTATTATACGCATTGGAAAAATACGTTACATTACTTTTTGACATAATCGCCATTCAAATTGAGGTGCTTGTCATAATGTCTTACAAGGTTTGAAATTCCTCAGTAGTAGTTGATCGGCGCCAAATCTGGGCTATGGGGGGGAGGTGATTAAAAACATTCCAACGAACTGCTTCAAAAGTTCTTGAATGCGTCTAGCTAGCGGTGTGTGGGTGAGCATTATCTTGAACCAACACCACACCAGAAGTCAGCATGCCTGGACACTTGTTATGGATGGCTCCTCTGAGTTTTCATAACATTTCACAGTAGACTTCTGAATTGATGGTTGAACCACGCTCCATGAACTTCACTAGCAGTACTCCTTTGGCATCTTCACATTTGGTGGGATTTTCTATGGCAGAACGTCTGGTGTGTTGGTTCACGATAATGCTTGCCCACACACTGCTAGACGCACCCAAGAACTTTTGAAGCAGTTCCGTTGGAATGTTTTTGATCACCCTCCCCCCATAGCCCAGATTTGGCACCAAGCGACTACTAAGGAATTTCAAACCTAGTAAGATGTTACGACAAGTGCCTCAATTTGAATGGGGATTATGTCAAAAAGTAATGTAATGTTGTAGTTTTCTAATGTGAATAATAAAAGTTCTATACCTGCGAGTGTTTGTTATTGATAACCAAACAGAGGTTTATTTCCAAATTGCCCTCGTACAAGAAAATGAATGCGTGTATTTAAGAAAACAAAATGCAAACCATTGCACACAAGGTTTCCATTAGGTAACGATAAGCATCTGATTGTGAATCCTACCAGTGATCCCTAAGCCACATCCAGAAGTTAAAAGTTAAGTCATTAGAAGCATGTAAAAGCATTTAACTTTTAAAAGTGAAGTCATTAAAAACATATCAAAGCAAACAAGTTGCTGGAAGTTTGAAACATTCCCCAATTCTCTCAGAATGTTAACTTTCAAGTGAGCATTGAGTCTGGCTGCTGGACTCCATCAGCAGTCTCAGCCTGAAAAGATTGGTTACTCATCTAATAAATCAGAAGATAAGAAAGGAAATAGTTTCTAAGTTCTGCACTGGGGGGAGTATTCTATATTATGTTGCAGCAACATTTATTTTGCTGATAGTTATTTATAGCTCCCTTCTTTTCATTTTAGGACAAGTTATTTCTGCCCATTGCAGGGACCTTTTAAAGTTGAAAGATAACCTCTAATAAGAAATCTCTCAGTGCACAAATGGATACCAAAACTAGCTATAATGAACAGAACTAAGGCTAGTAGTTAGTTGTATGTAACCCACATTAAAGTTTGCCACTACTGCCGTAGAGGAAGGAAGTTAAAAACACGTGGAATACTCTGTTCCTTAATTTGTATAATTATTACTGTTCTTTCTGCTAATCCACATATCTGCTGGTAACATTGAAATGCATTTTTTAAAAACTATGTCTGGAATATGCAACCTGTGGCAGAAGGAAAGGGTGTGATCTAAGAAAAAGAAAAAGTAATTTCTAACATAGTAATAATTTCTTAGAGGAATTATGATTATCTTGTCCTGGTTCTGGTAGCTTTTTTCTCTATTCCTTTAAAAATGGGAGTTGCCAACATGTGCCACATACAGTAACTCTGGATTTATATACAGTACTAGGTGGTGATAGTTCACAATAATTTTTTTTCACATCTGGTAAGCAGAAAGATATTTTACCTGAACATCTCATGGTGGTTCTTATTCAGATTATGATCCATCAAGATAATTGATCATTTATTTTGAAACCATATTGCTTTGATGTACACTTGCATGTTTTAATGTACTTACATTAATCTCTTTAGATGTATAAAGTGAAGCTTGGAGGAAGCAAAAGTGCAGAAGATCTACACATAATTAAGTAAACTTTGTGTTAATTCTGATTTACCGAGAGGTAGGGTAAGAATAGAAAGTTGAGAAGAATATCTTGGAAAAAGATATAGCTGATCAGTTATAAAATCAATCTACATTGCAACAGTTTGTTGGACAACCATCCTATTAAATCTTCACTGGAGACTATTCTGCTTCAATATGTAATCAGTATCCACATGTGATTCAAAGCTTATGTATAATGTTTTTCTTGCACATATATTAAAATTATAAATTTTATTTTTATAGTTATAATTATAGTTATAGTTTTAAAAATGCAAAACCAACTTTTTATACAGACATTACAAGTAAGTAAGAATCATCTCTGAAAATGTTTTAGATGTTATATCTTCTGGAAAATTCCAGATTTTAATAAAATAATTTGCTTTATATGAACTACATGCATAGAAACCTATCAGTATTTTGATGGGTCTCAGTTTGATATTTGTGCACTTATTAGAGGGAGATAAATATGACTAAAAGCTTAACTGATAATTTTATCTTTTGCAGACATTTGATTTAGCTTTAGCTAGAATTGCTAGAGCATGGGCAAATAAATGTGTTTGGAAACATAATCCTAATCAAAGGTACCATCCTGATCGTAAATTTAAGCCAACTGGAGAAAATATGTGGTTGGGAGGTGCAAGCCGAAATCCATTTAATGTATTTAATCCAATTACAGCATTTCACAATGAGGTAAACTACTACACTTTCTCTACCCATCAGTGCACCAAAGTATGTGGACATTATACCCAGGTAAGATGTGTACTTTTGTGTTCACATAGTCCATTGTGATAGTAAATTATGAAGTACTGATTACAGCTGCTTAGTATGTGAAGTTATTGTGTAAGATTGCTTATTTACAAACAAATAATGGTAAAAGGCAACTGAGAAATTAAAAAAGGAAAAAAATTAATTTCACCTGTAAATATTTGTTTATGCCACCTAATGACTCCAAACTAAAAACAATATTAAGAGAGAACAAACAATAGAACCAGACCTTAACAAAGAAAAAGAAAAAGAAAGATGAGCAAAATGGTAAACAAAGATGGGATCAACCACCTAATCAAGATCTAAGAGAACAGTCAAGTCTGTATGGTTTTTTGGAACACCAACAAGGAGGGAATCATCCAAATCTCAGTGAGTATCTCATTTCATAACACAAGTGCTGCAACAGAGAAGGGTGCTTGCTGGGATCAGATAGATGACATTGTTTAATTGAAGGTCCCCAGAGTGCATCAACACTATTAGTTTTAATTGGCCAGACAGACACCACAGGAGATAGGCAGTCCCTCAAATAACCAGGTCCTATACCATGTAGCACTTAATAGGTGATAACCAGTACCTTGAAG
Organism: Protobothrops mucrosquamatus; assembly: GCF_001527695.2. Classification (NCBI taxonomy): domain Eukaryota; kingdom Metazoa; phylum Chordata; class Lepidosauria; order Squamata; family Viperidae; genus Protobothrops; species Protobothrops mucrosquamatus. The sequence goes on from NW_015387209.1 coordinate 85,359, forward strand.
CAAATTGGCATCCAGTGCAAGTTATTGAGCAGAGATGTTACGTAGTCATGTGGCATGTCCATAACTGCTCACACTGTTGTAGTTGTGGACCTGCTGCTTTTGAGGCAGCATAGTATAGAGTGTGGTGCAATAGTCAAGACATGAGTGGCTGTCTGAAGGGCCTTCCAATTGAGGAAAGGCTACAACTGCTGCATTAGATGAAGCTGAACAAAGACTTTTCTAAAGATCTTTAGATTTCATCCCAGCCTTGAATGGAGAACCCCATCCAAGTTCAGAGATGAAATAACTCGGAACCAGGTGGTCCTGGAAACCTAACCACTTCTTGGTAGGATTCAATCAGAGAGTTTTCCGCATTCTACATGCCTTTATATCCTGGAACAGAACATCAAAAAGTCTCAGTCAGCAATTATAATTGCTTATTGTCAAGTAAACCAGACTGAGAATCAACTCCACAGGAAGGCTACAACTCCTTTTATTGAGATTGGCTATAATAACAGAATCTTGGAAGTCTGGCTGTGCTATGTCTGTTTTAGCTATTTGTGCATACATTACATTGTTTTGGATTTAAGCCATGTCTCTCCTTATGGCTTTGGCTAACGGATTTAGCCTTATTTTTGTCAAAGTCATTGTCTTTATTCTCTCTAGTTATCATCAGCACATTGATGATACTAAACCCCAGAGTGATGTAGGATATCACACAGTGGGTTCATGTTGATGTTGAATAGAAAGAGAGAGAAAGTTGAACCTTGTGGCACCCTAATTGAAGAGGGGCCTAGAACAGTGATGGCGAACCTTTTAGAGACCGAGTGCCCAAAAAATGGCCCCGCCTGCCCCCGTTCCACTCCTGCTCTGCCCCACCCCACCTGCTCTGCCCCCACTCCGGCCCCACCCACCCACAGGGTCACCCACTGCCTCCACAAATTGTCCAGGCAGCCCAGTAGCACCATGGCAGCCATGCCCTCTGCCCGCGTCCTGTAGCATCATCTGCATTCGACGGGCACGAGGGCGGAGTCTTGTCCCCGCTGCCCGGCTGCCATGTCCTTGGCTGCGCTGCTCCTCCTGGGCTGTGCTCAGGGGCGACTCTCCTATGGGGGGGGCTGCTGGTGAGGAGGGGACCACAGGGAGAGGTGGGGCTGGAGCGATGGCACGAGTGCCCAGAGAGAGGGCCCTGAGTGCCGCCTGTGGCACTCGTGCCATAGGTTCACCACCACTGGCCTAGAAAATGACCTTTCTCCCCAAACAGCATCAACAGAATTGTCCCTGAAGAAAACAAGAGAATAACTGTAAAATAGTGCCACCCCTTTGCAATATCTGAAGCCAGTCCAGAAGGATACCATGGTCGATGGTATCAAAAGCCTCTGAGAAATCAAGGAGCAGAAGAATGGATGTACCACTCTCATTGCAGATTTGCCAGTGGTCTACAAACAATCAAGGCGGTTTCTTATCAAATCCTGGCCTGAAACCCAACTCAAACGGGTCTAGATAATCCACTTTCTCCAGAGTTCTGGAGTTTCTGGACTGCAGCTACAGTCTGACCAAAAGGGAAGGTTGGAAACAAATTGGTTTTGATTTTGGGAGGCATACTGCGTACTATCTCTCCTACAAACAGTGAGGCATCATAGCATGGACCCAGTTACAGATCATCTCCTTGGTTGCTTTGACAATGTGGGAGGGGCCCAAATGCAGCACATGGGTGGCTAAACTAACAGCACAAAGAATCCTGAGCCAAGGCCTCAGCTGAGCTGCCTGGTATACATCCTTGGAAAACCCTCAAGCATTTGGAACCATATAGCGTTCATCAATTGCTTGGAACATTCTGATTGAATAGATCTTGTCTCCCTATAGTAAATGTGGCACCAATAAGACAAAGTAAACAAAGTGGTCTGTCAATGGCAATGGATTGGTATTAATGTCCTTTGCTACCACATCAGTTACAAGTTTTTCAAGACATAATTTAAAAAAACAGATCTGACATGCAACCCCTGGTATGTGTTGGGCCATCAGAAACAAATTCATGGCACTATTCCAGACTTTACACAACTAGGTGGCAGATTAAAATCTCATATACTCTTACCACCAGCCTAAGAATGGAACCCAGCAGGCCAAACGGGAGCGGGGGGGGGGGGCAATTCAAGTGTAGTACAGCCTGACTGAAATATTTTGATGTTAACACTTAAAGAAGGACTGTTTTGTTTCAATCTCAAAACAGTACAGGTAGTCCTAGACTTAAAACAGTTCATTTAGTGATTGTTCAAAGTTACGATGATACTGAAAAAAGTGACATGACCATTTTTCAAACATATGACAGTTGCAACATCCCCAAAGTTACATGATCAAAATTCGGGTACATGGCAACTGACTCATATTTATGACAGTTGCAGTGTCCCAGGGTCATGTGATCAGCTTTTGCAATCTTCTGACAAGCAAAGTCAATGGGGAAGCCATATTCACTTAACAACCATGTTACTAGCTTAACAATTGCAATGATTAACAATTGTGGCAAGAAAGATTGTAAAATGGAGCAAAACTCACCTAATAAACATAACTTTTGCGCTCAATTGTGGTTGTAAATTGAAGACTACCTGTATTTTGTTTTAGGCAAATTTTAACGTAATTAACTCCCTCTTTGAGGAAGATGGGTGGTTTAGAAATGTGAAAAATAAATATTGGCCAAATGCAGATCAAAACAGAAAGAGATTGGAGAGAAACTGACATTCAAAACAGGTGTTCTTCCTTTTTCAGGTAGTTTGGGCTGCTTCATACAAAGTTGGCTGTGCTGTTGTTTACTGCCGTTACATGGATGGAAAGGAAAAAAATAATAACATTTTAGTGTGCAATTATGCTCCAGCGTAAGTTAACACATATTAAAGAAATCTGAAATTGTGTTCATGCATTTACATATATTATTTTAAACAATTTATTTTCAATTAGTTTGCTGTCCGTAACAACTTTAAATGTTATAATTTGACATACATTTTTATTAACTTTATTAAAAAAATCAGCTGGTGAGTTACAAGGAAACTACATAGAAAATTTTCAAACCATGCAAGAACATGACTAGAAATATATTTAGTTACTAGACAATCCATGAAAGAATGGGGAGGAGGGCAAAAATGATTGGAGCAATTTCCTGCCTCTTTTCTTCCCCCTTCCCTCCCTCTCTTTCACCATTCCTTTTCCCATCCCTCAAGAGATGCTAGATGTGTCAAGGAAGCCACATGGAGGGCAGTGCAGGTCAAGCAAGGCACAAAGTGGCAGCACAGACAGGAATGCACTGGGTGTGGCATGGGCACTGTGTGGAACTTCCTTCATTTTCAACAGGTGGCTGGTGCTGGGTGGTAAAGGGAGCAAAGGATTGCAAGACTGGCTGGGAAATTCACAGAATGTTGGAAATGAAGGTCATGTGACTGCAGTAGCAGTTCACCTGCACAACAGCCTTCCTTTGGGAGGAAGGTAATACAACCATATCTTGGATGTATTCTGTAAATTAGCCCATTTGAGGTACCTTCCTCTAGTCTATGATACACTGTTTCATCCAGTTAACGGTCATGACAATTAGATTTTTAGTAGTATATAGATTTCAAAGCTACGTATTAACTTTATATAAATGTATAAGTAAATGTAATCTCTTTGTTAGAGGCCACATGTCAATGGTATATTGTATTTTATATAGAAGAACCCAATTGCTAGCACAGGTAGTCCCTAGGATCATTTGTTTAATGGCAGTTTAAAGTTACTGAGGTGCTGAAAAAACTTATTTATGAACCATCATTGTACTTAACAAACGTTGCATCATCCCCAAGTCATGTGACTGCGATTTGGTCACTTGACAATCAGTTTGCATTTATGATGGTTGCAGTGTCATGTGATTGTGATTTGTGACCTTTCCAACCAGCTTCTGACAAAATCAGTAGGAAAAGCTGGATTCACTTAATGATGTGGTGATTCACTTAATGAAAAATAGGTGTAAAATCAGGTCCAGTCACATAACTCATTTAACCATTGAGAAATTCTGGTTCCAATTCTAGTTATAAGTCAAGGACTACTTGTATGCAAAAATTACTAAAAGTAAATCTCCTAGTTCTGTGAATTAGTTGAAAAAACTTTTTCTTTATTTACTCTGAATATACTGTTAGGCAGCTTCATGCATCTCATAAATAAATTTATGTTCTGGAAAAAAGGTGGCAAGATAAATGTCATTAGTATTTTTTTTAACTCCAAAATTTACTTGAATTGTTTTGCAATTTTATTCTGTAAACCCTTTCGTACTGTTAAAAAAAGAAAAGTTCCTATTTTATAAATTATAAAACTAGATTTGATCCTGTCAGATTTTCTATCTATCACATTTTTGCCTAGCTGGTGCAATTTTCAATTGTTCCAAGGGGGAGGAAAATATGCAGTTTTGATGGTGGAAAAAGATATGCAAATAATCTTATCCAATTTGCCCACCAAGCATTTGATGGTGTGAACAAGTACAATTAAATATATTTACATCTCCATCACAATTTACATCTCTCCATTGAAAAGTGTTTTTAAGACAGGGGTCCCCAAGCTGTGGGCCACGGCCCACTGTCGGGCCATGGCTGTTGGCCACTGGGCTGGGTGAGTGGCTGGCCAGTGCATGCACGTGTGCATACTTGCACACACACCCACTCACGCCAGCGTTGCAGCATCACGCAGGTGCTAGCATCGCCACAAGTGCACCTCCCATTCATGCTAACATCACAGCATTGTGCCAGAGTTAGTGATACCATGAGCATCGTGCAGACGTTAGCGTCGCTGCAAGTGGACACTCCTCCCACTCGCGCTAGCATCGTGGCATCACATGGGCGCTAGCGTTGCTCAGGCGCTTGTGGCCGTTTGCGTCATGCTCGCAATCGCAGGCCGTTAGTGCATGTAAAGGTGCCTCAACAACAACACCCCCGCCCCGGGCCGCCAACCCAGAAAGGTTGGGGACCCCTCTTTTAAGCTATGGAAAGAATCAGCTGGCAATAGAATAGATGAGGTCTTGGTTTATGAAATAAAGAGATTAAACTTTCCAACCTTCCCCCTGGACATTGTGCAGCACAAAAAAGGAAAGCATCAGGGAGCCTGTTGTGAAGAAAAGGATGAGCTATAAGATTGCAAAGGTAGGTAGATTATGGAAATTGGAGAGTAGAAGAACAAAGTGAATGCTACCCCAACTCTTATATTCAGTGCTCAGGTCATTTATTATGCCTTTCAATCTTAGTCAAAGAAGCAGAGCAAGTAGGCCGTATCTTAATAGAAAATTTGAAAAACTAGATATTTTTGGCTTTCAACTTCTATTACTAATGGCACTTCTGTAGAATAGGGGAGGTCATGGAAGGAGAACTACAAAGAGCAGAGTCTGTAACATTGTCATATTTCTGGTGGAGGGAGTATATTTCAGAACATGTTAGATTGACTCCTGTTTAGTACAAGAATCCAAATGAAATAATTCGCAATCATGGCTTTCTTTTGCTTAAAGACAAGACAGTGGTGAGTCCTCTGTCACATAAATTGTCCCATGTGACAATGTGGTACTAACACAATTGAAATAGATTTAATCCCGATATAGATTCTTTTAAAAGATGTTAAAACTTTTGTGAAGAATAAAAACATCTAGAATTCATTCTGATTAATTTTCATGTGAAGCTATTAACTCATACACACACACGGGCATACATACATACATACATACATACATACATACATACATACATACATAAATATATGCACTTTAATTTGTACTTCTGATTTATTGTTACATTTTCTTCCATTACACAAAATTATGAGATATAAATATTTGCAAAACTGGACATACTTTATTTGCATTGCTAACAGAATAGCAGAATAGAATGCATCTATTATTAGGATTACTACTCTTAAGGTCGGTCAGTCCATCTATCTTATTTATTTATTTATTTATTCTTTATTTAATTTATTGGGTACCCATCTTATCATAGGGTAACTAGGCAGCTTACAGTTACATCTAAGTTAAAACATAAAAGGTTAAAATCAAACTTAAAATCAAAAACACATGGGGAGGGTGGGGGCAGAGTGGGGGGTGGGTGGGATCTGTTATTAATCAACCACTTCCCTCAAGCTGACTGGCACAGCCGTGTCTAGGCCCTTAAGAAAAGATAGGAGGGTTGGGGCCCAGCTCACGGGGGGGGGGGAGATGTTCCAGAGGGCAGGAGCAACAGCAGAGAAGGCCCTCCTGAACCCTGCCAGCTGGAATAATTGGGCTGACCCGCAGCATACCTCCTCTGCCGGATGAGTGGTACAGGCCAATCTTAGTGGGGTGAGACAATTCCTCAAGCAACCTGGACCTATGCCATGAAGGACTTTAAAGGTGATCACCAACACTTTAAATTGCACCCGGAAGCAGACTGGTAACCAATGCAACTCGGGGAGCAGTGGTATTACAGGAGCCATTCTCTAATTCATATGTTGCACTGAGCCAGCAAGAACTGTGTACTCATAGGAAAAGTTCTGCATGATTATTTTTTTAATATACAATAAGGGGATTTGCACAATTTCAAATTTAGGTTATGTGTTGGAGCTGCTCAGTCATCCAGGTCATGGTTGTCCCAAAGGTGTTTTTTCAAGAGGCAAGTGGACTTCCTTATTTTTCTTTGAAGACGTTTCGCTTCTCATCCAAAAAGCTGCTTCAGTTCTGACTGGATGGTGGGGAATGGAAGGATTTATATCAGGACAAGATTCAGCAGTCTATCTGCATTTAAAAAACAGGCCACTCTTTTGAAGTTAGCAAAGTCCACATTTTGGACAGAGGACTGCTGGTTTGAAGGAGGGATCAAAGAGGCTATGTCAAAAGTGAACAGCCCTCTCAACAGAGGGGGAGGGATACGACATCTATCTCAAGTCTACAACACAGTCCTTTCAGCAGTTCTAAGGAGGCTCCAAACCCACTTGCACTACTCAGGTGACACTGAGGACACAGATAAACCTCCAAGTGGCCTCAATGACTAAAAGAATGCAAATGACCAGATGTCTGCAAAGAATATAAACCCATCCATTCCCCATCATGCAGTCAGAGCTGAAGAAGCTTCTTGATGAGAAGCAAAACATCTTTAAAGAAAAGTAAAGTCCAGTTGCCTCTTGAAAAAGCACTTTGGGGACACCTGGGCATAAGTGCATCTGTTATTCTGAAAAACGTTAAACATGGAGTCACTTAATTGTTATTTTTTTAATAATAAAAAAATCAGATTATTTTCAAGGATTATGAGATTTTAGCATTGTTACCACAAAAGATAATTGAAATTCTGTAACAAGTATCATGAGATCCAAAACTTGTTCAAGATTTTGCACAGCATTTTGACTTGGTATCTTCAGGTAAGGTCATTGACATTTTCAGCTGAATTTTCAGTTTAGCTTTGTCTACTTAAAAATATTTGGTATGATTAAGAATATATTCATCCACTGTTTTTTAGAGGCAATTACCGTGGAGTACGCCCTTATAAAGAGGGAAAACCATGCAGTAACTGTCCAGAAGGAGACACTTGTAAAGACAACCTCTGTAGTGAGTACAAATCTGAATAAAATAGTAGTTCCAGGAGGGAAAAAAATGATCATATTACAGTTCATTAAAATTATTTTGATTTTCAGTCTTTTCAGATTTTATTTTGGTAGAGCAGTGGTATTTTTTTCTCCTTTTGGGGAAAAAAAAGAGGTACATGGGGTTTCTTTCCATTGCCCAAATGAGTATCATAGAAATAGGAGTAAACATTCCATTATAATCAATTTGATTCCATTATAATCAATTTGTTTATCAAGAGAAAATATTCTAAAAGCTTTAACTGACTTGTCTGAACCTTGTTTGTTTTTAAAAACAGGAAATCCTGAACGTGAGAAAGAAAACAGCATTCGTATGTATTACAATTGCCTTTTATGTTTTAAACTTACTTTTAAAAGAGGATCATTACATTCCCTCTCTTGTTTTTTTAACCTAGGTTATTCACGATGGTATCCACCATTTGAAAGTCGGATTATATGTGATCCATCTTGCATTGCTGTTGCAGTTTTAAGACCATTGTTAATGTTTTTGGCATTTGCTGTTGTTTATTACTTACAAATCTGTTATCCAGGTTTAAATTTTTCTAAATAATCTTCAGTATTTTGTATGCATAAAACTTTCTTTGACTACTTTTGTTAATTATAAGATTATATTTACATGAATTGTTACATTATTTTCCTGTTCTATCTTTTAAAAGTAGATTTGGTTCAATTCATTGTTTTTATGGAATTTTGTCAAACAAATTCTTAATGTTTTTTAATTTTGGTTACTGTACTAATACAGTACTGTATAACTGTACTAATAAAGTTCCTTTTTTGTTCAGATGATACTAATATAAAACAAAATATATTTAATATGTTCCATGTTTTGTAAACATTAAAATAAGGGAGTTGTGATTAATAAATATTAATATGATAAATTGCACATACCTTCTGTATATGTTAAACTCCGTTTAACTCAACTATGTATGATTGCACCAGCAGTCATGCTCAGAAGGCACTTATATATGATTATTGAATAGGACACAATTGTATGGCTCATGATTGCTCCAGCACTGCATTTAGATCTAGCAAAGGCGCATGGTCAGGACGCAGTAATTTAACAATAGCAATAGCACTTAGCCTTATATACTGCTTCATATGCTTTACAGCCGAGGTCCCCAACCTTTTGGGCACCAGGGACTGGTTCCATGGAGAAAGGTTTTTCCGTGGACTGGAGAGTGTGTGGTTTTGTGTGCTGCCTGCATCCCACGGATGGGGCTTTGCTTGTTTGTGCGGACCGGTTGTTAGCATGCCACAGACTGGTATTTGTTCACAGACCGGAGGTTGGGGACCCCTGCTTTACAGCATTCTCTAAGCATTTTACAGAGTCAGCAATTGTTCCTAACAATCTGGGTTCTCATTTTACTGACCTTGAAAGGATGGAAGGCTAAGTGAACCTTGAGCCAGTGAGGATCGAACTCCTGGCAGTCAGCAGAACTAGTCTGTAATACTACATGCTAATCACTTTACCACCATGGCTCTAGATTACTGTACTAATACAGTACTGTATTACTGTACTGTACTAATAAAGTTCCTCATATTGACGAAAAGTTTGATAAAAACAGTATTAGCATTCTGAATTATACTCTGCATACCATATGCACATACATTTGTTGCTCCTATTCATACCACAACTAGAATGTGGTTCCCTATCCTCTCATTACATATAGTCTATACTAACTGAAATTATTGCAAATAGTGCAGTTGGCATGTAAGGTCTATAATGCTAAAGATGAAATGTGGCTGATTTCTCGGTTTGTTAAATATCAGTCTAAATTATGGTCTGTTTCTATAATGCAATGCAAAATATTTGATAGAAAACATAGGCTTGCATTTTTTGTATAATGATTTTACCATGTTTTCCCTATATATATACAGCCTCTATTCTGGCTGACCACAATGAATTAAAAGGAAAGAATAATAACATCCTAACAGCCAAAATTCTCTGGGTCATTTACAATAAAATTATCCATCTTCAATAAAACAGTTCTATCTTGATTATATGGCTAATACCAGTAAACAAAAATATCTATGGCTATTTTTTTAAAGGAGCTGAAACATCAAACAAAAACTGTAGAAAGCTAGGATAAAGCGTGAAAAATTAACATTTGATCAGAGAACAAACAGATGCCATGAGTTATGGAGTACAGATAGCCCTTGTTTAGCGGCCACAATTAGGACCAGCAACTTAGTTACTAAATGATACAATCATTAAGTAAAAGATAATGTGACCATGACTGTGCTTATGATTTTATTTCAGCTTTTCTTTTCCCTACTCCATCACTTTTTGGAATGCTCATCCCTAGCTGTGATAATTACCAATAAAGGAATTAATACTTATTTTTACACTCATTGGAGAAGAAGGAATTACAAGAGAGTAAGCAGGCACACTATGGGGAATATACATCAAAAGGAATGCGGTAGTGCTGCTGTTTGCCTAGTATGTTTGCAGCTTCAATTTTCCAGTTTATATCCTTCCGGGTATTTCCAAAGGGACTTTGAATTGATGGTATTTCATGGTCTCAGCTATATTCAGGAAATAAGCTGAGAAATAAAATATTGGAATTTGCAGGTAGTCTATTTTCCCATTTGCAAGAACTCTTTGTTTCTTTATGGTTTCTAGGGTTAAGACATTTCAAGGACAAAGGTGAAAGACCTTTTTCAAAGCTCGCTAGAATTGAGAGGGTTGGCATATGATCAAGTAAAAACATGCAAAAAGATATAGGTGGAGGAGATGTAACCAATTTATTTTTCCATGTGGAGTAAGAAGACAGGACCTCTGGTATCAGACTGCAATTTTTGTTCTTATTTTTCAGTAGAGTAACAAACTTGAGAAGTTGGTACCTTCATATGAAGGAGATGTGGTAGCAGCTGGAAGTTCCATATAATGATTCATAATGAATATTTGCCCAACTGAATATTTGATAGATTGTGTGCATCACATTTGTATTTATTCTTACAACCAAATAGAAGGGCCTTTTCCAGGATGATTTGATCCCAACCTGGCTTTTTAAGTCTATCAACAGTGTACCCATTGCCATTCAAATCCGTTCCATTTACCTAACTGCTGTTCATTCTTTTCTTTTCTTTTTCTTCCATTCATCCCAGCATCATGGATTTCTAAAAGGAGATGGGTCTTTATATAATGTGAGCCTGCTCATTTATGCCTCAAATGAGGACTTATGATCACTTTCCCCCCCTTTTTTTGACTATTCATAGTATTCCTGGGAAACTTGTCTAGTACCAAACTTCAAAACTATTTTAATATTCTCACTGTCAATTCTAAAACTGATTACTATATTTCTTGCTATTACAGATAGTCCTTAACCTATGAGTACAATTGAGCCCAAAATTTCTGTTGCTAAGCAAGACAGTTGTTAAGTTTTGTCCCATTTTATGACCTTTCTTGCCACAGTTGTTAACTGAATTTGGCTTCCCATCGACTCTGCTTCTCAGAAGTTTACAAAAGATGACCCCAGGATAAGTAGATAATGTAGGGTAATGAGAAGCATAATTGCTTTATGAATAGACTCTGAATGGCTCCTAATCAATTTCTGTTTTCTTAATAACTTTAATAACTTTGTCTGCTCTATTTATTGTAAAGAAATAAACATAATACAGCAACAGTTAAAACTCTTGATTCAAACAAAAAATCTTACTGGGGAAATTCATGAATGCTGTTCAAGGTCATTTAATAGCCTCTTCAGTATCAGTTTGATCTGGAAGCAATTAGTGAACATGGAAACAGTAATATGATAATTGAACCAGCAACCAAGATATTGACTGGGACTTTATATCTGAATAAAGAACATTGGTGAGGGATGGACATTGTCACGTAAATACAGTGCTGTGTAATTTTTGTAATACATCTGATAGAAACTTACTTATCCCAAACCATGGGATAGCAAAGAAGTAAACCTAACTTCACTGGGCAGCTTTTTTGACAGGCATTCTGAGCAAGCCAAGAAAAAAACAAATGTGGAAAAATTCTGAGGAAAAAGAATAATTTTTTTTGCAGGATAAATTGAAAAATAGAAATTCAGTATTTTTTTTATTCTGATAATATATTGTTTATATACTTGGAGGAAAAATTATGTCTACAACCCAGTAGATATTTTGTCGTGAGCAGATACCATTCTAAATTAGAATGGTTCTAGGCTAGAATTCATCAGGATTTGGTTAAATAGCAAACAACAATTAATTCATTGGTCAAACAACTCTCCTTTTGTGTGTGTCTCTGTGTGTGTTTCATTATCTTTTCTGTTTACTTATTTTCTGACTGTTGATGCAATTTTTTCCAGCTACTATATAACTTTTAAACCTACCTTGGCAAATGTAGAAAAACTCCATGGTCCCAGTATGGCAAGAATTGATTCATTACAATTGGTAGAAATACAGGACAATTATTGTATTTATGTATGTAATGTTATTTATTTGTTTTGTTTTGTTTTCTTCTACTGATAAGATCTGGCTTCTTAAATCATTGAAGTTCCTGACATTTAATTTTAAGTTTGGATTTCAACACTTAATGCAAACCATAAAAAACAGCAGTGAATATTTTAAAATTAGTCCACTTGCCAATATAAATCAAAGGACACTTTATGTTCCTTCATTACTTAAGATTTACATACAAGAGAGTGTAAGAAAAGGAGCAATTCAGTGGGTGAAAGTGACTCATCACTAGGCTTTGCCTTGAAGGTATTTGCTCAATTCATTTCCGGGTGCCTCTAATCGTTAGCAGCGGAACCAAAGAAGATAAAATAAAAGCCAAGTAGAAGTTGTCAAACAGAATAGCCTAAGGGACTTTGTTTACAACTTGGCTTATGTTTAAAATATTTTGGCTCATTGTGTAGCAGTCCAGAATGACAGAAAAAAGCCTGATCTTTGGTGTTTTATTGTTCCTGAAACTACAAGTGTGCTGTTGTTTTTATACCCAACATACCTTACCGGATATTGAAAATGCACAATTTATGGAAGAATGTGTCAGAATGCATAATAGATTCCGATCCAGTGTGGACCCACCGGCTAGCAACATGAAACGGATGGTAAGGGAATCATCATAATGTGTAGCAATGATAAATGTACAATTCATACTTCTTGTAGATTTAGAATTGACTTAGATATTTCTAGTTCTTTTAAGAGGATTTTGCTATGCTGAAACTAATTCACTGACAAGGTTTGCTACTGATTCTGCTTTTGAAGCTTTGGAAATTTTGAGCCGGTATAGCAAACATCAACTCCAAATGGAAGCTATGAGGACTCCTACTTTTGGCAAAATAGTTGCTATGGGAGACACAACTAGTCAAAATACCATTTACACTTTAACCCTTTAGGTTCTTTTTTTGTCATCCTAACATTTGTTGATCTCTTTTCTGAGCAGTTAGGCACATTTTCAAACAAAGCACTATTTCCCCCCCTTAAATAAGTCTCTAGCACCCAAGACTACCTGCTTTGTGGTATGCCAACTTCAAAAATAATTAAATTATATAATTAAAAAATTAGATGGGATAGAAATCCCAAAGAATACCAGTGTATCATGTTATTGTTCCTTAGTACTTCTGGCAAATGTAGTGATCCTTGGTTTTCTTAAAGTTGGTGTAAAAAAGACCCACCTTTCTGGGAGGAACAACTCTGGCATTATATCCAAGCCATGTTTTGATAATTGTTTCACTAAAGTTACCAACTATTTGTGCAGCAAACAATCATACCAATTGGGTCAACATTGTTACAGGTAGTCCTCGACTTACAACATTTTGCTTAGTGACTTCAAAGTTACAACGATACTGAAAAAAGTGACTTACGGCCATTTTTCACACTTATGACTCAGCATCCTCATAGTCATGTGATTTACATTCAGATGCTTGACAACTGACTCAACAGCTGCAGTGTTTCAGGGTCATGTGATCACTTTTTGTGACCTTCTGACAAGTAATGTCAATGGGGAAACCAGATTCACTTAATAACCATATTATTAATTTAACAACTGCAGTGATTCAGGACTTCCGGTTTCGCAGGCTTGTGGATTCTCTGCACCCCCATGGCTAATTTCCCCCAGCCTGGGGACCCTAAATGGTCTAAGTCACCCCAGAGGTGACAAAGAAAGAAGGGTGCTCCAGTGATTCTGGAACAGCGGTGGCCATTCCATTCGACTTGGGGAAAGCCTTCTAACCCAACAGGAGAAAACCTTCTAACCCAACAGGGTAGTGTAAGCCCAAGCTACTAGCAATCAAAGTCCAAAAGCACTAACCAGCACAATTGTGAACAGCGTGCTTGAAACTGGGTGAGGAATTCGATCTTCTCTTTTCTATTCTACATTTAATTTCCTGGAAAAGATCCCCAAGAAGCAAAATACCTCCAAAAGGGAAGGAGGGGGATTTCCGCCCCACCCTTATACTAACGGAAGCGGCGAATTAATCTTTTTATGGAGGATCAAAATATATGGAAATGAAATAAATATAAAACCTGAAAATTAAAACTTATATCTGGATCAATCTAAAATTGTTTGAATGGTTAAGACTCTCATTTTAAAGATAATTGTTTATTTTGGAAATTGAAAAACAAATAGTTGCTGACACCTAGTGGTGGATGAAGACTATGACAGCTATGACTTTAATATAAGACTTGGCAAAACCTGGGAAAAGCTAATCTGTGTTTGTGACCTTCAAAGTTTTAACAGCAAAGAACAACTGTGACAAAAAAAGACAATAATCTGGGCTGTAGACAAAGAGAATTATAAATTTTAGGGGAAAAGTCTTTTTTGAACTATTTGGATTACAAATATCTATTTAATTTGAGAAAAACTCAAATTCTTGGCCATCATGGATCAGAGACATGTAGAAAAAACATATCAAGAAAACATAAATACTTCACAGGACGAGATATATAGTATACTGCAACTAATTCAAACAACAATGACTTTAAACCACAAATAAATCCAAAATAACTTTGAAAATATAAATCAATCTATTTCTAAGTTAACTCTACAACAAAATTCCCAGAAAACAACAACAGAAGGAGCAGATAAAACAGATAAATGGATATAGAATTGAGAATAGAGACTTAAAAGATGGAACTTAACAAAGCAAGAAAACATGATTTAATCCTAGTGGGAAAAAATTCACAAGAATTGGAAAAAACAACTTATCCCTTAAGACTACAAATAAATCTGAGGATAAGAAAACAGATTGGATAAAATGGACTGTAGAGATGTCAGGAGCATCGGAGAATATGGTTAAAGAAATAGAAACGTTTTGGAATATATATGTCATTCTAAGAGGGATGAATTCCCTAAATAATATAGTATCCTTTTCCCCCTTTTTTGTTCTCTTTCTTGATATGAGTAATATAAAAAAGTTGAAATGACTTAGATAAAGGAAATGTTTTAGATATTTAAATGTGATTGAATTTAAGAAAATTATAATGGATAAAAATGTTTTGAATAAGTAAAAGGACTAGATGTATTAAATGGAATGTAACATTTTAAATTATGGTTAAAAATAAGAAATTTAGGAAATAAATATATATTAGTTTAGGAGGGATATATATTTTAAGTAGTATGTTATTTTTTATGTTTCTTTACTCTTGCTCTCCTTTTTTTTCATTGTTTTATCTATTCCTTAAGAAATGTAAAAGTGTGAGATGGTTCATATGGGAAAATAGAGTTAAATTTTTTAAATGTAATTAATTTTTTGAGAAAATCTTAACCAGTAAAAATACCTAGATTTGGTGGGAGAAACAAACTAAAATAAGGACTGTAACAGGATCTATGATAAGGCAACCAGAATGATTGGATAGAAGACAAATATTATATTGATATGATTATTATTTTTAGGAATATTGGGGAAAATTATATATTTAATTGTTATCTATCAAAACAATAAGCATTATATTAACTCAATGTTTGCAAAAGAGGATATTTTGGGAAAAGAGGAAATCAACTAAAACCATTATGTGGATTATGGATTATAGAAATCAATCGTTAATGATTGTTTTACAAATGTAACCCAGACAACAAACTGTTCACCAATTATTAAGTGATTTATGTTTTTAAAAAATCAATAAAATATATTACAAAAAAAAACCAACTGCAGTGATTCACTTAACAAATGTGGCAAGAAAAGTCGTAAAATGGGGCAAAACGTACTTAACAAATTTCTCACTTAACAACATAAATTTTGGGCTCAATTGTCGTAAGTTGAGGACTACCTGTATTTAGGGAATACCAAGTTTCACCCACTTTCTCCAAGAAATGCTACTAGCATCCCATGAACCTTGGCTTCAGGAACATGTTGGCAATATCACAAGCCACCCAGTGTTTGGGGTGTATGTTCCATTCTGGGCCGTGGCATAGAGTTCTGTAATGAATATATGGGCTGTTTCTCCTAGCCCTTTCTTGGTGGTCTACGTAGGCAAAAGGGGACAACTGCCTTAGCTTTAGTTCTAGTTCTACCAGGTGACCAGCTAGAGTCAGTTTAATCCTATGCAAGTCTGAATATCCTGTGGGCTAAATTTAAGCCATAAGGCAGTGGTTCTCAACCTGTGGGTCGGGACCCCATTTGGGGTCAATCGACCATTTCATGGGGGTCGCCAAGCAAGGCTGTCCGCCATTTTTTTGTCCGCCATTTTTTTTGTCCGCCATATTTTTCCCCCTTTTCCGGCGGGTGCCTTAGCTCCCTTGGGCTGGGCCAGCTGGTGGTCGGCCTGCTCCGTCTCTGCCGCTTGCCAGCTATGCCTCGGCCGGCGCAGGGGGCGGAACCACGCATGTGCGGCGCTCCCAGGCAGAGAAAGTCCTTGACTTACAACCGGTTGGGTAGTCCTCGACTTATGACTGGTTCAGTCCTCGACTTACGACCGCTTTAGTCCTCGACTTACAACCGATTTAGTCCTCGACTTACGACCGGTTGGGGTCGCAGCATTAAAAAGGTTGAGAACCACTGCCATAAGGGATTTCTTGATCCAGCTAAGCATTTTATGAGAACAGGGACTACACAAGCTTAATCTTAGCCAAAAGACTGAGAACCAGTGGAAATGGATTAAATGTGTATCCCATTTAATGTGACCAGCTATTGAGGCAAATTTTAAATAGCAGCTGAGAAGAAAATCACAACCAGTGTGTTGCAAAATGAACAAGGTGCCATAGTCCCACAGGATCCCCTTTCCCCTAACAGGCTGTTACTTTTTAAAGGATAGTGTATAAAATAATGTTTATGCCTTTCCTGACTTTACTTCAAAGATAGTATGCCAGTTTGGATTCATGGATTACATAATGATTTATTTGATTTTGGCTTAATGTAGTTGTAGTTTATTCCACAACATATGGTACAATGCAATGCATAATAATGTAAAATTTTCACATTTTTGCTATTTATATAGTTACAGTCATATCCATACTGATGAGTCAGGAACAAGCAGGCAGCTAGCTTGTTTTTGTAAAAACTACAGAGTACAAAGCCAGGGCAGGAGGCATTGAGCATTCTGGATTATATATTCCCCAATCTGCAGAAGTGAGTTAGTAGTGAAGGATAAAAATTATATACAAATCTATGTGGCAGGGTGGGTAATTACTTTGTAAAAGACAATTGCATTATTTTGAAAAATAACCCAGGAATATCAAATAAAGTGATCATAATATATATTATGCTTTTGTAGAGCTGGGACCATGATCTTGCAAAGACTGCTCTTGGCTGGGCAAAGATGTGCGAATTTAATCATAATCCTGATCTCCAATCACCGAGGAAGGCCCACCCAAACTTCACAGTAATTGGAGAAAATATTTGGACTGGAACCATTTGGTATTTTAATGTGACTTTAGCCCTCACTACTTGGTACAATGAAGTCCAACATTACAATTATGCTACTCAGAGTTGTAAACGTGTATGTGGGCATTATACTCAGGTAAGTCATTAATTATATCTTGCATTGTGACTTCTAAAAATAGCAGTTGGCAGTTACTTTAAAAACCTGGACTAATGTAGTTACAACTTCCAAATTGCTTGATTCCACTTGGCAAGCCTGCACTTGTACTTTAAAAATTGCCTATGCCAAAAAAAGTGACCAATCTGTAAAGGCATGTGTTGAGCCTCCAAAAATCCCACCCCACCAATCCCATCTTTTTAAAAATAATCACCATTTTCCATGGTCCAATGGCTTTGTGCCTTGGTTATCCCTGTTGGCATTTTCTGTGGATTGCCATTGAACCCCATCTCAAACTTAATAGCAACTCACTAGCTATTCTTGCATCCATTTTATTTAATAACCTGAAGGAAAAAGAAACATGCATTGTTTTGCCCAGTCAAAGAAAATGTTCCTTCTTTGATATTTTGGGTCTAGCCAATAAATCAGAAATC
Organism: Protobothrops mucrosquamatus; assembly: GCF_001527695.2. NCBI lineage: Eukaryota > Metazoa > Chordata > Lepidosauria > Squamata > Viperidae > Protobothrops > Protobothrops mucrosquamatus. Next base: position 103,283 of record NW_015387209.1, read on the forward strand.
ATCCACTTCTAATGATCCTTGATGGAATGATAAAGTCACAGACAAGTTTTTATCAGGTGTTTTTATTATATAAATAGGTTTACACATGATCATTGGGAACAAACAAAAGTTGAATCTCATTTATTCAGATCTCTAACTATGGGAACAACTTTCCATGTTTAAGGAAAGACGCTTAGGCCATATAAATCTACAGATTCATCACACAAAAATTCATTTCCCTATCCCCATCCCAATCTATATGTGAAAAAGCTGACACTTTATTCTGAAAGGTTTTATTAGTATTTACAGTAGATGTGAAAAAATAAGAGTGGTGTTTTCAAAATAATTTCACAATCTAAGTCTATGCATCTCATCTGAAAAAAACAGCAGAGTGAGTTTGGTTAGGCAAAGCAGCACGGGTACTTCATATAAGTTAAGTTTACTTCGGTATATTACCTGTCAGTGATTGATTTAGTATGCCTGTAAATTAATTCTTTTGTTATTTTGAACATTAACATATGTCATCATTATCGTTAAAGAAAATGCTACATAGCAGGTGTCCTATTTTTAGCACAACTGCGGGCTAATAGTATACACTAAATTACACTAGTATACACTAAATTACCACAGAATATACCAATTTATTTTCAGATGGTTTGGGCAGAAACCTACAAAGTTGGCTGTGCTGTTCACTTTTGTCCTATAGTACAAGACTTTGATGGACCTAATGCTGCACACTTCATTTGTGACTATGGACCCAGGTAAGATTTTTCAATTGCAATTTGTCAAAAATTATCTTAGGAAGGAACATCTCTAACTCCTTTAGGAATTGAGAAACGGTACCTATGTGTATTCAGGCCCATTTACTTCTTTGATTATAGATCAAAATTAAAACCCACAGTAAAAACAAATGCTGAGTTTTATCTCCAGAATGCAAATTTAGCTTTGGTTGGTCATGTACCAGACCTATCCATACCATATTAGTCTAACTGTAATTACATGGAATGGGTTGAATTATAAGGAAATCCTGTTAACATTCTGGATCCCTTTAAAGTGCTGAGGCAAGATTTAAAATCCTAAATAATACATCTTAAAGTTGCCAAAGTTCAGAAACACTGTACTAAAGGAAGGTCTGACAGTAGGCTATTCCTGTAAGATTTGTTAATGCCAGGGACAAAAGCATTGCAAGCAGCAACTAATTCTACTGATGAATCCAAGGACTCTCTCTCTCTCTCTCTCCGTGCCCATAATCCTTGACTATGAAGATCTTCTTGATTATAAGCTTTTCAAATAATTAAACAAGTTCTCAGCTGAGTTTCATCATTTTATTTTGGTGGATTTAATTGTTACTGCTAAGGCTCTGATTTTTTTTTTGTTATTATTACAAGTGAGAAACTAAGACACTCTGGGAATCTTTTTAAAAGCAAGGTAGAAATATAGTTGAAACAGAGAAAAAGCAGGTCCTAACCCTCTTCTCCTAAAGTCTTCTGATTTTACTCATCTTGATTCTGCCTTAGTGTCTTATTATTATAGTTACAGTGCCATGACATACTTTTTTAGAGAAGACCTTTACCTGGTATTCAACCTTTTAATCTCATCATATGAGAGAGATAGATCCCACACAGCCTGTGATCTTACTTGCTAGTGAAAAAAAGTGGAAATAAAATAAATGCTATGTCATCTTCTGTTCCTAGTAATTTTAAGTATGTGGCTAAGAAAGGAAGTAGCTTACTTCCCTCTTTGGAGAGGAGATCACTAGCACAAGTTATAATGTATAAACTCCTTTGTAACTTTATGTAGAAACAAAAAAGAAAAAAGTGTTGGACAAAACATATAGTAGTCTAAAACCAACATCTTAAAATAATCTCTTATAAAAGCCATCATGGAGAATATAAAGCTGAGACAAATTCAAAATGGGTAGGAACTGCTACAAAGAGTCCAACATCAATGAATCATTTAACTTGCATAAACACAAACTTCAAATGCCATTATTATCAGCAATAAAATTTGAACAAGCATAGCAAAAATAAACTAAAACATTCCAAGAAAGCATTTTTTTAACTATTAATCTTTGTTCATGTGTTATCTTGAGGTTCAGGTCATAGTTCAGCTGAGTGTGTTGATTTCTCAATGAGTCATTCAATGGATAGTATTTTGGTAATTACAGATTTCACTGATGTGATTTTTTTAAACATTTGTTCATTTATTGGTGTTGAGCACACAAAAACTGGAGAATACTGTACTTAAATACTATTCCTTTTTTTAGTGATTTGAAAGATTTAAAGCAAAGTTGGTATTCAATCTCCCTTTTATGTAAGGTGGGAATAAAGGAAAAAGCTGACAAAGAAGAAAGGAATTCATTGCACTTTAAACAGTATTACTGAATATTTATTAACCATTTTTTGCCTTTAATATAAATTTGATAGTCCAAACAATCAAATTCAAAGTACTTTCTAAATCAAACTGAAATAATTTGGAAATAGTAAAGAATACTAGCAAATAAATGTTTCAGTTTTAAGGGTCCGTCTCATTGATTTAAACTTAAGAAAACTTCTGTTATATTTGGCTGTGTTACAGTTTCTAGTAACACTATTCTGTGGTTTTAATGACCAGTACTTACCAGAAATTATTCCAGATTATAATTCAGTTAAAGCACTGACCTGAAAGAAGAGTGGTTGAACTTTTTCTCCTGTCTTTGTATCAAGTGAGCTGACAAAATTGTTGTTTTGCACAGTGGGAATTATCCAACATGGCCATATAAATCAGGAGTACCATGCAGTGAATGTCACGGAGAACCTTGCTTACACAGACTTTGTGGTAAGTAAAAGGACTAGCATGCATTTCTTCATCTGTCACAAGTTAGGGTCTTTTTTAAAAAATAAAAAAACTTTCAAAACAGAACTTCCATGAATAAAATACCAATCTTTAATTATCTAGGCAATCTCAAATTTACATAAGTTTCTTCTGTTTATATTGATCTGTCATTAATCTAGATGCAACTATAAATAACTTTTGAAATTTATTTGTAGGTGAAGTATGGGTGGCGCCATATTGTGATAACTACTGCATCATCGTTCTAGTCCTGAGAACATCTTCATTTTTAATAACTTTTGTAACTGTCTTTTTTCTGAAGCAACATTATCCCAGAATGTATATGTATAAATAAACTGGAACAAAAAATAAGCACTTTTGTAAGGTATTAAACAATGAATTGATAAAAATAGTAAGACATCCATGATTTTTAGATACATTTTCAAAATATTTTTTAGGAATTAAAAAAGTACAAGTAGCAGAAAAAGGTCTTCCACAGATAAACATGCAATGAACATAAAGTTATTACTGACAACAATATTCACCAAGTACCATTCTACTCTGCTTATCACGCTCTTGGCTCTTTATTGATCTGAATGAAAAAAATAACTCAACGTTCAATTGCAACCAACATTTGGCAAGCAAAATTCTCCAGTAATATAAACAAAACTTAAAGTAGTCCCCTTCCATAAAGATTGAGGAAATATGTAAATAGTTTATGCAAGCCTAGTAAACAAAATCAATTAATAAAGCAATATACATTTTTGTTTAGAAAATGTTTCAGCTGCCCTCAGAAAACCTGTTATTTCTTGAAATGTTCTAGACAACTATCTTTCGGAGTCCCATGCAATAAAACAAACAAAACCAAGTTTGTTGGTATTTGTACACTGTACAAAATCTTCTCAATGATAATCCTGCATATACTATCATTTTTACACCAATAGCTGTAAGTCAACAGTTTATTCTAATGGATATCACACGTATGGAAATATTTCCCACATTGTTTAAAATACAACAGAGCAAGCTGTCAATTTTAGATTAAAAACCTGGAAAGGTAATTTTCCCCTTCTTCCCTCAAGGAATGCAACTTTTCATCTTCTATGATGTTAACTGACAATAAGGCAAATAAATAAAAACAAATATAAAATTGGAGTTCATAGCTTTCTTCCTTGCAAAAAGTGAAGTGCTATAACTTTAAAGATGGTTTCTTTTTCTTTTTACCTACTGCAATTTTTAATTTAATCTCTTCTTCTGGTAGTGCTCCAACCTTCTTCTTTGCTTTTTTAACCTTTTCTTTAATTGCTTCAATATCAATCTTTGTTTCAGTTGTTGCTACACAGTAAAAGAGTAAGTTTTTTCTTATTAATATGTCTAATCCAAGAGATATGCAAAACATTTCCAAGCATAACAAGTAAATCCATTTTTCAATGTAAGCATAAAACACAAAAAATCAAGAGTTACATGCCAAGCTAACGAATCCAGTTATATTAAAGTGCCATACAGAGATGTTGCTAAAGAGATTACAAGTTGTAAGATTCTAATTCAACCATAAAATGTAGATTTTTGGATCCAAAAATATAAATTAAATTTGAATAACTTCCAAAGCATATTAATAGTATTTCAGATTAATCTAGTTATTAATACTTTGATTAGTAAGCATAGTCTTTAGCTAATATTTAATCAGCCAGCACAGGAATTTTGGGAGAATAGCAGTTATCTGAAACTACCTTTACAAAGGAATTTTCAACTGTTTTTGTCTACAAAAGGTAGACAGTGCCCATGCTACAGGAGTAGAGTTCTTTAGTATCAGTGAACTTTGATTTACCCCATCTTGCTTAAAATTACTATTATTGGGGTGGATCAATTCTTGGTCTTACAAATCACAGCCTCTTAATTTTATAAATTAGCTTTTTTAGATTTAAAGAATATAAATGTCAAGAGGGAGCTATTCTTGTTACATTGTGTATTTCAAAAAAAACCAATGTATTTCCTTGAATTAGAATATAATTATCATTTTTAGCAAATTAACCTTCCATTTATTTATTTGTCTCTCAGTCTTTTCAACAAAGAGCCCCGGCAGTAGTAATTTATTCTGTAAGTAACAGATCAAAATGCTTCCTCTCAATAAGGAGACTGTCGTTTGCAAAATGTTAAGAATAAGAAACTAATCTTACTTTTCTTTGGTTTTACAACAGGTTTTTCTTTAGGTGGAATAAAAGCTTTATTTCTCTCCTCCTGTCGCTTGCTAATTGCTTCTGCTTGCTTTGCCTAAACATAAAAAAAGATCATGTAGCATAGCACATACAAAATTAAATACATATTAAGTTAACAAATCAATCTTCATTCTGGTCACAACCAGCAACTATGTTAATTAACAAAGAATTCAAGAGACTGTACCTTTATCTCTTCTATTCTCTTACGCTTCTTCTGACTTTCTTTCAAGAAATATTCACCACTTGCTAATTCTTTATCAACCTGTAAAAGTAGCATGAGCATACATATTCCACAGTAAAAATTGTTGCCTTGGTTCCATATTTTAAAAAATCAGAAGTTAATGGTTTTCATAATTCTGACATCACTGCCAAGTATATTAAAATTGAGAAAATACTATTAAACATAAAACTCTTTTCATTTATACACAATCAACTTATACTATTAATTTAACTTACTAAGTTCATTTTGGGTAGCAAATCATTACACACACATATTGCAATGAAAGACAATTATTTCCAAAAAGCTGCAATTGGTTATTGTTATCTTTAGGCTATATTTATAGGGAAACGTTGGTTAAATTTCACAATACACTAAAATAAGGAATGGGGAAACTGTGCCATCCAGATGATATTAGAGTTATCATTGGCTTTATTTATCACATTTTGGAACCGCCCATCTCCCTCGCTATATTTGAGGGCTACCTTCTCTTAAAACAACTGGTACATCATAGTTTGCTATCCATGTACTACAGACATTAGCTGTCAGAAAACTCTTTTATGTTGTTCAGTAACATTTCAGATTAAACAGACCTGACTTTCTGGTTGTGGAGGTGGGAAGGGAGTGTATTCTTTCTTGACATTTTTCTTCTTTGGTTCCTTCCGTTTGTTCAAATTCTTGTGTTTGAACTTGGGCAAAAAACGTTCCCAGCTTTGCAATCTTAATTCAGGATCTTTTGACAATTCTCTTTTAATCATTAGTGTCTTCAAACATATTAAAATATCAAGCAGTAAGTTAGAAGAAAAATTCTATTAATTTATCTAACCTAAGGAACAATCAGGAGGCTTCATATCACATCCCAGATATAACATAAACTCATTTAAACAGAGGAGAAAGTGTTTCAATTATAAGTAACAATTAGCTCAACTTAATGATTCTTCTGCTTCAGATGATTTTTAATACAAGTAGTCCTTGACTTACGACTATTCCTTCATCAACCATTCAAAATTACGACACTGCTGAACAAACCTTCTGACTTTTCTGTGGGTGTGGTTGCTAAGCCCAATAGTTTTAAGAGGTTTTAGTTTCACTTTTGTGGGTTAAAACAAAAGCAAATATTCTGGAGACTTCTGGTTTTGAGCTTGTAGCACATGGCCGCATAAGAGCGGACCTCTGCTCCCCACAGCTAGTTTTGTCCTGCTAGGGAGACCCTAGATGGGTCTGAAGTCACTCCGAAGAGGTGACCGTGAAGGAGGGTGCCCCGTTGATCATGAAGCGATGGCAATCGCTTCCTTTGATCCGGGGAAAGCCCTCCGAACCCGACAGGAGAAAGGCTAGCGTGAGATCAGCATCTAGCCCAAGCTACTTGCAGCCGAAGTCCCAGAGCACAAACCTGAATATCGGTGAACAGCTTGCTTGGAATTGGTGAGAGTACTGATCTTCTTTCTTCTATCTACTAACTAAATCCTTGAAAAGATCCCCAAAGCAAGAAAACCTACAGAAGTTAAGGGAGGGGACTATATCCCCATTCCCTTACAGATGGAAGCGGCAAATTAATATTAAAGGAGGAAAGAAATATACTAAAATTTGATTTAAAATACTACAGTTGGACAAATCTAGGAACTAAAAAGCTGTCAAGATTATACCCTAAAGAATTTTTGATGGAATTATAAAAATATGTAACAAAAATAACTTTTTGATTGAAAAAAAACTGAAAAAAGAAATAACTGCTGACATCTAGTGGAGAATCAGAGAATAGAACACTAACAATAAGGACTCAGAAATTTGCAGAATGCCTAGAAACAAAGAAAAAGTTGTTCCTTTGAATTGCAAATAGCCTTGAAGACAGCTGGGAACAAAGGAAGAGCTGGACTGTTGCTTAAATCTAAGAACTGTTTATGGAAAAGAAAAACCTTGGCTTTTTGGCCTAATCTTTTAGAGGAGAATCTACAAGAAGGATTTAAAGTGGCTTAACATACTGAACTGTAATTTTGACTGACTGATAAACTGACTTTTGAATTAAAACATTGATGAAATATTATTTGAAGGGGGGAGACAACATGGACATCACATACGTATCAAAAAATGACAGGACGCCACATTCAATATTTTCTCCTGAAGGACTTAGCCTGGAAAATCAAGGGCCTCCAGAAGCAATACTTCAAGGCAAGATAAATACTTTTTAAGAGGAAATATATGTAATGTTAGGACAAATACAAATGACAATAGACTCAAACCATGAAGAAATTCGAAACAATTTTGATGATTTAAATAAGCATATTTCCAATTTAAATCTACAATTAAAAAACATCCAGGAAATAACAACAAATGAACAAATAATCAGACAGCAGACTACAAATTAGAAGAGTATGATCAAATTGATGAAATAACAAAGGACAAGAATTACAATTTGACACAAACAGGAAAAAACCTACAAGGTTCTGATTCAACAAGAAAAATGGAATGGACTATAGAACTATCAGAACCATCAACGTTTGGGAGACAGAAAGTATTCATCTTACTTACTTCATCTTTTGTATTCCCAACATTTGTAAAAATACAGGAACTGCTGGGTAAGCGGATTACATCAACTTGGAAAATTACTCGGCAAAAGAAGATCAGAGACAGATAAAAGAGATTTGACTCGCCCTACCAGATGGACTATTACGTGAATAAATATTTGTTTGAATATGGCTAAAAGAACAGAGAATTTTGAACATAAAGGGGCCTTATAACAAGAAGGATAAGAGATTTAAGTAATATAGTATGTTCCAAAATATATGAAATGTTAAAATAGCAGGTTGATATAACTTTTATTAATATAAGTGAAATATAAACTGATTAAAAAGGATGTTATACCTAGATACTATAAGATAGATAAAAAGTATGGTATTTTTATAATGCATGACATAAAATATTGGGATGATGTACCTAAATGGGAAAATTTGGACAGTTAGATGACTAATATGAAGAAATGATGACTGTTAAGAATTGGATTGCATATAAGGGAATTTAAGCAAATAAAAATTATAAAAATAGGATGCATGCTGAACTAATGAGATAATGGTTATGAGAATAATATAAGCTGAAAAAAATGTTATATATAGAGATTATTATTTGTACAAATATAAAAAATGCCTATATGTAATCATTTATATACTGAAAATATTAAGAATTATATTTTGACTAAGGTTGAAGAAGGAGAATACAAATGGGAGAAGGGAAGATCAAAGAGATATATCATTAATTAATGTATTATTTATGGAATTATCAAATTTAATTATTATTGATTTTTAATTAATTATTATTGTCCTTTTTTGTTGTTAAAATATAAACCAAGACAACATGCTGCAGGCACTGGAGATTGTTATAGTTAAAAACCAATAAAATATTTATATATATATATATATAAAGAAAAAGTACTGGAGTGTACAGTACTGAACAGATTTATATTGAAGGAGTTAATGTTAAATATGTAAACCCAGACAACATGTTGTTTACTAAGCTCTAAAGATTGTAATTTTAAAAAATCAATAAAAACTTATAAAAAAAAGAATGCAAAGATTGGATAAAATTTTGTCCAGGGTTTTAAAGCATCCTCACAGCTCAAGAAATTTTAAAATTCCTGAATGAGAGTGAGCTCTGCAGATCAAAGGTTTAGTTTGACCCAGTATTCCACTGTAATAAATGTAATAACTACCTTTAAAAAAAACAACAAAACAAAAGCAAATATTCCTAGAGGAGATGACTTCAATAGGAGCAGCCATTTCCACTGAAATGGAAGCAACCACACTGTAGTATCCCATAACTTGCACATGGCCTGCAGTAGGTCTCCTAAGAACTCCCTCACCACCTAAGGCACCCCATGTTCCATTTAATAACCTGCGTGGTCACTTAAGGAAAGCCATGATATGGTCCTAAATTGAGCCAGGTCATGTGGTGACCCACTCAACAATCCCAATGACCTATGACCAAAAGACTGGACTCTATTATGGTTGTAAGTCAAGGATTAACTGTAGAACCAATAAACCGCAGACAGGCAAAAAATAAGAAGCAAATTGCACATTTATTCGAATGTTGTGTTCACATGAATTTGCAATCTTAAATATTTAAAGGAGCAAATCTATATTCTATAGATTTATACTCTGCTGAATTAGGGGTTGCTAGGTATAGAAAACTTCCATGATCTTTTCATGGGTGCTCCCTTGGGTAGTTGGAGGAATTTCTGTCATTTTCAACAGCAAAGAAGCTGAAATGAAAACAGCTAAAAATCAATTCAGTATGCAAAGTTACTGCATTCCCTTGTTCTCTGACCATGCCTTAGAATAAGTTAGAATTACAACCTGTATTTTGTAGAACTGACATCTTTAATTTATTTTAATTTAATGGGTTTATTGTCATTCTCTGACATCTACTGAATATGGGGTTTGGGATTCAATTCAATCAATTTCACTGCAGAATTCTGGGAAAACATACAATTCCTCTGCCCAAAACACAGCCAAAATTATTTTAGATCAAATATTTTTATTTTACCTTGATATTATATATGGGATGAATATTCTTCATGGTATCCAAAACAACTTTCCGAACCTAATTTTAAAAAAAGACAAGATTGCAAACTGATTTATTTTAATAATTTAAACAAAAGGTGAGCAAACATTTTTAACCAGGTGGCTACATACTGTACACTGTTTCTGCCCTGCCCAAGTCCTGCAGGTGAAGGACTGAAATTTTGGTTCCATTTCTCCTTCTGGATATTTTTTGTGGAGCAGTAAGAGTGGGAGGGGTGTTAAGAGGCAAAACTGGTTTCTTATATCTTGAAGTGGGAGAAAATTCTGGAATTGCAAATGGATGCTAAAGGCTGCACGCAACCTGTAGGATACAGGTTAATTAAAATATCTAATTCCTAGATGATTACATTTCTAACACTGGAAGATTATTTTAAAAGCAATTTTATTTTCTATAAGTATGATTATGTGTCCTTTAGTCATTTCAGAAAATTAATGAAGACATAATTGGAACAGCAGATTGTCAATTA
>NW_015387209.1:113847-118618 GCF_001527695.2 Protobothrops mucrosquamatus
AAAATGAAAACTACTATTACAGCTTGAACTGAATGTGCAAAATGTTCTATCCCAAGATGATCTTACCTCTTTTAAACCATTGAAAGGTCCAAGAGCTGAAACAGTGTTCCCCTGAACCATGATATAGCAGCTGGTTAATATTTCTAGCGCCTATGTCAAAATAAGATAACAGTATACATTTCAGGATGCAATACTCATAGGCACGTATTTTACTGAATATGAAAACAAGCATTTACAGAGGACCTATTTTTGAATAAGCATGCCTTGGAGTGAGTTACAAGAACAAAGACATACCTTTAGAGTAGATCCATTTGGACCAATAAGCCTCTGTCTTCTTTTTATAAATCTTTCTCTGTTTCTGACCAAGGATCCTATTTTAATGATGTCACATGCTATATTATCTTCAAGGATACGTACAGACTAAATGGAAATCAGAGATAGTTTCAAGTTAAATATATACAGATATAATCAAGTATCTAGTTATAAAATATTCATTTTCTTCTAATAAACTATTTTGTTATCAGAGCTCTTGAAATCAAAGAATTAAAGTTTAAAAAGATAGAAAAACAAACCTGCTCAAATGGAACACTTCTGGCTAAAAGTTTTATTAAATCTCGGGCTCTGATGATGACATATGGATCAAAGGTCTTCTTTGTTGTGCTGACAGTCATGCTTCCTTCAATTAGGTCTAAAGCTGCATTTATATGCTGTAGCGTAAGAGAACAAACTATTCTCAGAATAACAACAAATTCTTAATGATCTCAGAAATGTATGTAATCAATAAAATTTACAAACAAAAAAAAATCTATTGGTATCTAGGAGTAAAGAGGAATTAAACAGTTTCATAATAAGGGTTTTATTTAGAAACCTTAAGCAGATGCCTTTTAAAATTAAAAGAACTTATATGAAGAAAGTTTGGAGTTGTGTTGTCAATCAGGGACTCAGGCCTGTGCTCCAATGAGGCTTCCATTGCAACCTTTGAAATCTCCAGGTCCTATTTCCTACTTTTTTTCTTTTGTTATCTCTTCTCTGCCATCTCCCAATAGCCTGAATATTTTACCTGGGAAGTCAATCTGAAGCCAGAAGAAACAAGCAAATGGTAGAACAGAGGGGATGAGCACATGGGCATATGTTAAGGAATATAACTCATTAATTACATCCTGGTCAGGGCACCCTAAAATCTTGGAATCAGTATTATCCCTTTTGCTTTCAAACGTATTTGTGACAGAAGCCTGTTAATAAAACATCTGAGATACATTTATTTCTAAATAACTGATATGATACATACTGTACCTAAGTATTATAGGAACTCTTGTGCAATCAAAATAGAAATCTCTTGCTTAAGGAACATATTACTATAGCCTTCTTTATCTGCATATATGGAAATCACAAAGTAGACAGTGAATGAGATAATCATCTATAGTTAACACCTGTTATTCATCAATATAGCTAAGACATGGTTTTCCTCAAAATCCATGTTTTTTAAGTGGTTTGGTAACATTATCTCTGTGAAAGTATAAGTAAAGATTCTTACATGTTCATTCAAAGCTTTCTGCACTAATGGCCAGCATTCCTTCAAATAAGCTTCTCTGTATTTAGGGAAAAGAGTAGCAAAGCTGCTTTCTTCCAAAAGCCCTTTAGGGTTATCTTCTTTTGTAAAAGGTGGTTCTTTCCATCCATCAGGCACAGTGAGAAGTCCTGATTCATCTTCTGTTGGCAAAAATATTTATGTTAGAATGTCTTTCAAACATAAAAATATTTGGATTGAAGATTATTAACTGGAGAAACAGAATGTTCAGCAACAAGTTCTATTCTACTTCTTCAAAGAAAGAATAGCATACAAGTTTGAATCTAGCAATGAGGTTCCCTAGCTGGTCAAAAGGAAGCAGTGCTATGACAGTGCCAATCTGGAGCATGAAAAAGAACAACTGGCAAGGAGATACATTTTATTTGCCCCTTTGTTGGTGGCAGATCTACCATAGTCAAGCAATTGCTGGTTATGAATGCAGCCATTATAAGACTTTCATAAAAGGGATAATTAAATAACCCAACTTTTTTCATAACTGGGGACTTCTATGTATTTTGTTGCAATCCACTTCAGAATGTTTACACTGCAGCTTTGGAGAGAAAAAATCTAAAAGCAGAGCATTTCATAACACCTGCTGTTGCAAAAAAAACACACCCAACCCCCCCCCCCAAAAAAAACAGTTAACAGTGAAGCAGTGTCTCTTTTCTTTCAGATACCAGTGTGATTTGACAGTTCCTCCTCATTCTAGACCAGGGGTAGGCAACCTTGGCTCTTTTATGACTCGTGGGCTTCAACTCCCAGAATTCCTGAGCCAGAATTCTGGGAGTTGAAGTCCACGAGTCATAAAAGAGCCAAGGTTGCCTACCCCTGGTCTAGACATACAAAAGTACTTTGTCTCCCCATATATTGAATTTTAATATATCATAATAGAAAAGCTGGAGGGCCGACACTAATTGTATGCCTTTATACATCTTCTCTTGCAAGAAAAGCACAGCTACTCAAAATTTAGCTATTTTGCACTTTAGCCCAAGAGCATACATAGCAATTTAATAATACATTGAAGAAAAAACAAACCTGAACACACTAAAAATTCAGCTATAAATGCCCGACACATAATTCTAAGATGAATTTAATTTAAAAATAAATGACATCCACTGCATAGTTATCATCCACGGAGAGAATAAGAATACCCTATAGGGATAGGCAACCTTGGCTCTTTTATGACTCGTGGACTTCAACTCCCAGAATTCCTGAGCCAGCCATGCTGGCTCAGGAATTCTGGGAGTTGAAGTCCACGAGTCATAAAGGAGCCAAGGTTGCCTACCCCTCTGGTCTGCAAAAATACGGACGGCCAAAAGGTGTTTTGTATTTCTTAGTGATATGGATTTTGAAGCCCAGTTATGGTAATTAGCACCGAGCAGCAAACAGCCAGCGACTTCAACACAATATGTTCACAACCAATTTCAACACAAATTAGTTTATACGCCCAAGTGCTCCCTTTAAAAAAACAGCATAAACCACCATAGGGAGACACATGGCACGTCCAACTAGCAGTCACACTTCGACAAGGGAGGATGGTATCACCTGGGGTCGTGTTGTCGGTCTTGGGTAGTCGAGTCGCAGCTCCGCGTTTTCGCCGTTCAGCCTTCCCAGACGCCGCCATGTTGCTTCCACTTCGCGGCTGCGCGGAGTCTCCGCCTCTCAGCGGCCACGTGACAAGACAGAAGCGCAGAGACGGAGATCCTGGGAGGATGGAGGAGGTCGCCGGAGTTCTCCATAGAGATACAAAAATAGGATATTAGATAACTTAAAAATGCGGTAAATTTCTCTGGCGAATCTTTTTCCCAACGCAACCTCGTATTTGTCTATCATTTGCGTTGCCAATAAAATGAACCTGGAATCAGTTTTAAGACGGAATTGTTAATAAAGAATCAATCAAGGGGAGTGTGACTTGGCGATTCTTTCCAATTTTAGAAACCTACAGCCCTCCGAATCGTAATTTCAGAGGATGCTTTGCAATAGTACACTCTGAAGAAGCCTTCATTATTATGATTTCTGAATAAGTACCTACCTACTGTATTGAAAGCTGGGCTTGTAATAAGAATTCTTGTTTTGAAGTTCTAAGATAGCATTTTTCTGAATAACTCTTTTATTTGGGTTTAGCTCCATCAAATCAAAGAGTGCCAATTCCAATTCCTTTTACAAAACTGATCCAAAAATTCTCGTGATTCCTGAAGTTTAGTTGCAATAATTAAAAAGATAACACTAATCTTTGAAAGCATATTTTATTAGAGGTAATTAGCGTGGAGTTTATGGCTACCAATTCTACAAACACTTTTTCCAGGCTAAAGTTAAGGTTGAATCAAAACAAAACCCTACAGTATTTGGCATCTTTCGGTAATGCCATACTTCATGGCTACCCAAATGCTATAAAAATCTTCAAGATAGCAATGACAGCTAACGGTGAGCCTTTGGTAGATTTAGCAATATTTCAGTTTTTTACTCTTGAGTAGTTTTTTAATACTCAGTATTTAAAATATTGCTTCTGGAGCTGAGAAATTGATTAAACATTCTCATTAATGGACAGGAAATGGGTTTTCTTGAAAAGTGGCAAAATAATAACTACAGTACTACATTGAAATTTCTGCAGTATCAAGTGGTGTGTTTTCATCAGATCAAACATGACTTCCATAATGTAAGTCATTTACTAGTTCCTTTTTCTGTGAGTCTTACAAATTACTAGAAAATCCTGTGATTCATTGGGTCATTTTGAGAGAAAGATAGTAAGTCTGATGAGTCTAGAAAGAACATTAAATTTTGGGCTGACAATGCTGGGGATAAAAAAGAATATATTCTAAGAAGAATATAGTTAAGAAAATAATATATCATAAATAGAAAAATAATTGTAGTGGCAAATGAACTTCAATAAAAAGTTCATGTTTACTTACCTAAACAGATAAACAGAATGACCATGAGAAGGCAAAAAAGCAGTGGTACTAGGAGTGATATCCAACTTCCTGCATTCCCCATTTATTTACATAAACTTAAACTTATATGCCGCCCTTCTCCCTATAGGACTCAGGGCGGCTTACAGCATATTAAAACACACAAACGCCATCCCCCATAAAACCAATTAAAAACCAAATATTTGTCGCTGTATAGTTATTAAAATTCGAATTAAAATTGTCCCTATTTAAAATTCTCCCTAGGCCAGACCCGCTTGTTGAAAAAGCCATGTCTTGA
>NW_015387209.1:119046-131546 GCF_001527695.2 Protobothrops mucrosquamatus
TGAAAAAGCCATGTCTTGAGGGCGCGGCGAAAAGATAGGAGGTCCGGAATCGTCCGGATCTCGGGGGGTAGTTCGTTCCAGAGGGTGGGGGCACCCACAGAGAAGGCCCTCCCCCTGGGGGTCGCCAGCCGACACTGCTTGGCCGACGGCACCCTGAGGAGGCCCGCTCTGTGGGAGCGTACCGGTCTGTGAGAGGGAACCTGTGGCAGAAGGCGGTCTCGGAGATATCCAGGTCCGATGCCATGGAGCGCTTTAAAGGTGGTTGAATTTGTTTGTTGGAAGCTGATAGGGGAGCATTGGAAATTGTGATCATGTGACTGTGAGGATGCTGGCCATGATTTTGTGAATAAAATTAGTCTGAACATCATGGAAATTTCAAATCCATAGGAGTCATGGGTCCTATTTTTTAATGTATTCTTTAAGTTAGCAGATTTTAGGTACCATATATTCCGGCGTATAAGACGACTGGGTGTATAAGACGACCCCCAACTTTTCCAGTTAAAATATAGAGTTTGGGCTATACTCACCGTATAAGACTACCCCTGTTCCAACACACACCAAATAAAAATTAAAAAACATCAGATTTGATTTCAATATGGTAATTTTAATTCAAATGCTTATGACATGCAGGTACTTAGCAGGAAAACTGTCACTTATAAACATAAGGCTGTTTGTCATAAAACAGTGCAAGTGGATTAAACTTTTCCTAATTCATTCTAAAGCTGAAAGGAAGGATAAGACAATAAACCCATGGGAGCTGCCATGCTGTTTGTTTTCTAAGCCAGGGCTTTTCAACCTTTTCACCGATTGCACCACTTTTAGAATATGGCAACATTCGAGTACCACCAGTCACCCAGCAAGTTGTCAAAAGCTTGATGACAAAAAAAAATGGAAAAAAGTGACAAAGTACAGGTAGTCCTCAACTTACAACAGTTTGCTTGGTGACTGTTCAAAGTTACAACGGCACTGGAAAAAGTGACTTATGACCATTTTTCACACTTATGACCACTGCAGCATCCCCAGGGTCATGTAATTTACATTTGGATGCTTGGCAACCGATTCTTATTTATGATGGTCACATTGTTCCAGGGTCATGTGATCACCTTTTGCAACCTTGTGACAAGCAAAGTTAGTGGGGAAACCAGATTCACTGAACAGCCATGTTACTAATTTAATCTCTCTCCTTCTTTCTTTCTCTCCTCTCTTTCTCCCTTTCTCTTTCCCTCTCTCTCTTTCTTTCTCCCTCCCTCTCTCTTTCTCCCTTTCTCTCCCTGTCTCCCTTTCTTTTTCTCTCTCCCTGTCTCCCTTTCTCTCTTCCTCTCCCTCCTTCTTTCTCTCTCTCTCTCCCTGTCTCCCTCTTTCTCTCTCCCTTTCTCCCTCTCCTCTTTCTCTCTCTCCCTCTCTCTATTTCTCTTTCCCTCTTTCTCTCCCTCTATTTCTCTCTCCCTCTCAAAGATCCTTAAAATCCTTAAAGGTTATGCTTTAAGGATAACCTTAAGGCAGAAGACTTTTTCTTTTACAGATGGGGCGGGTGTGCCTGACATTCGCGTGCAGGCAGGACCCTGCCCGCCGAGCCACCGCTTCCCCATCGCCCTCCACGCCAGCCGTCTCCGTCTCCACACCTCCCAGCTGACGGGCGCAGGTCCGGGGGTCGCCAGCTGACGGGCGCAGGAGTTCGGCGCTGCAGCGGCCTCCCCTTTGCCTTCCGCACCGGCCAAAGCATTGCCTGACGTTCCAGCTGACGGGCGCAGGTCCGGGGGTCGCCAGCTGACGGGCGCAGGAGGTAGGCACCGCCGCGGCCTCCCAGCCGCTTGCTTCTTCGTCTGGAGCAGTTGCAAGGGCTTGCATGATCACCGGTGGCGGGGAGCGCGTCAGCGGCCCTTGGGGACCATGCAAGCCCTTGCAACTGCTCCAGCCGAAGAAGCAAGTGGCTGGGAGGCCGCGGCGCCGCCTACCTCCTACGCCCGTCAGCTGGCGACCCCCGGACCTGCGTCCGTCAGCTGGAACGTCAGGCAACGCTTTGGCTGGTGCGGAGGGCGAAGGGGAGGCCGCTGCAGCGCCAAACTACTGCGCCCATCAGCTGGCGACCCCCGGACCTGCGCCCGTCAGCTGGGAGGTCTGGAGACGGAGCCGGCTGGCGTGGAGGGCGATGGGGAAGCGGTGGCTCGGGCGGGGTCCTGCCTGCGCGTGAATGTCAGGCCCACCCGTCCCATCTGCAAAAGAAAAAGTCTTCCACCCAAGCATAATGCCAGCTTGAGACACGGAGGCGCGGAACGCGGAGCGGCGCGGTGCGGTGGGAGGCAGCAGGACGGGGGGAGGGGTTACCTGCATCCTGCCAGCCGAACTCTGGAAGCCTGCCTGAATACCCGTATTTTCCGGCGTATAAGACGACTGGGCGTATAAGACGACCCCCGACTTTTGAGAAGATTTTCAGGGTTTAGAAAGTCGTCTTATACGCCGGAAAATATGGTACCTTGATTCAAAACTTGTTATGGTATAAATGCATCATTTGGGCTATCTTGAGGGTACAAACAGATCAATGCAGTGAGAGTTTTAGTAGTATAGAGAGAGATTATAATTGTTTCCCAGTCTGTTTTACAACTCTGCGATTTCTAGATAATGTCTAATAGAAGTAGTAACCAAGTCCAAGCTAGTTTGCTTATCACTTTTAAAATCAGCCAAGATTGGGTAGATACTGCCATCCACTTATGCTAAATTAAAGTTTTATATGGTTTATTGTTTCAGTGGTTTATGTGAAAGGGCAGGCTGCCTGAAAAGTGGCTAGCACCTGGGCTGATGGTGCCCTGCCCCTTTAAGACCTAACTCCAACATAACATAACCTCCCCTAGCCAGCCAAGCTGCCCAGCAATGAACAGCTGTAAAAGCCAAGCAAAGAGGCAGCTGAGTGGGGGTGGATGATGTTAGTATTGTTCGGAATGGGAGAGGGGAGATGGTTTCTATTGCTATGGGAACAGAGCCACTGGGAGCAGCCGAGTGCTAAAAGACAGAAATGTTTTTTTAAAGAAGACGTCCGGTTTTTCGTCGGAGCAACACGGCCGAGAGATTGCGGAGCTTTGCACCCCATGGCTGGTTTCGCCATGGAGGAGGAGCTCCCCTCGATCACAGAAAGACGGCAGTCGATCTGTTTGATCCAGGAGAAGCCCTCCAACCCGACAGGAGAAAGGCTAGCTGCACTCCAGTGACTAGCCCAAGCTACTGACATCCAAAGTCCAAAAGTACCAACTAAGAACAACTGAGAACAGTGTTTTGGAGCTGGGTGAGATATTGATCTTCTCTATTTTGAAACTGATTTCCTGGAAAAGATCCCCAAGAAGCAAAAAATCCTCCGAAAGTGAGAAGGGGATTACAACCCCACCCTTCCATAGATGGAAGCAGCGATTTAATTTTTATGGGGGACAGAAATGCATCGAAATGGACTAATGTAAAGCTATAATCTGGATAAAACTGAAAACTATGAAATTGTTAAGATTTTCCATTTAAAAGAATATTGATGAAATTATAAGAAAATCTTTTTGTTTTAAAAGTTAGAAAATAAATAGCTACTGACATCTAGTGGTGGAACAGAGTATAGAACTACAGCTGCCCCGCCTCAGAAATTGACAAGACGCCCAGAAACAGAGCACAATTCATCCCTTTGATCCTCAGTGACTCTTAGCTAAACAGAGAACAGCTGATAGAGGAAAGAAAATACACTGGACTATCTATTGCAGAATGCGAAATACAATTGTTATGAAAACTGCCGACCTTCCTGGATTATAAACACTTACTGAGCTCAGATATTTAAGTTTAAGAATCGTTTGCAGAGAAAGAAAAACCTTTGACTTTTTGGCTATTCTAGGGGGGAAATTACTGGATTGTTTTTAAGTGGTTGAACATTTTGGACTGTTTATAAAGATAAGAAACATATAAGACTATAGTGTTTGGAATTTAAGACTGGTTGGTTTGATGAAAATGGAGGTTGCAAATACAACTAAAGGTGGTAAGAAACCACATGCAATATTCTCTTCTAATATCCCCAGTCTGGAACATCAGAGATCTGCAGGAGTAATATTGCAAGACAAGACAAATATCTTCCAGGAGGAAATGTATGCTATGTTGCAACTCATCCAAATGACAATTGATTCAAATCAAGATGAGATTAAAAATAATTTTGATGATATAAATGAGCACATCCTTGTCCTAAGCTCACAATTAAAAAATTCTCAGAAAATGGTGACAAAGAATGAACAAATAAATCAGATATTAGAACAAAAATCAGAGGAAAGTGACCCAAAGATAAAAGCCATAAATAAAGAAAATTACAGCTTAACACAGACAAAGAAAAATATGCAAGATTTTGCTATAATATTGGAAATGGAAAAGACATCTTATTTTTCAAGACTTAAAAACAAACCAAAAGATAAGAAAGAAGATTTGATAAAATGGACAATAGAGCTGTTAGGAGAATCACTAGAGTTTGGGAGAGAAATGCTTTTCTTTAGTAGTAGGGATCATGAATTATAGTAGTTCTGGTAGTAGGAGCTCCTGAGGAACTGTGTGAGAAAGAACTGCAAATACTACCTATTGTGTGGTTGTGTGTGGGTTGCCTAAAGGCCAAGAAGGCCTGTGCTCAGCTGGGGGCCGCCTTAATCTCCATGTTTGCATAAAGTAGCAGATTCCTGTACCACTATCTCGGCCCTATCCTCTTCTACAGTACTACCCTCTTGACATTGTTCTGCCGCAAATTTCTTATCTCCATCCAATTCCTCAGCTAATTCTAAAATTCGTTTATGTCTAATCAGAAAATCCTTGGCTTTTTTAATAGAGTTTAATTTGAATCTTTGCTCCTGATAAGTAAATATCACTCCTTCAAGTTTATTCCAACGAAATGGGATATTACTCTTTAAGATATCAGTAAGAAAAGCATATGTTTTCCTTTTTCTCAGAATTCTCAATGGGATTTCCTTCAGCACAATAATATCCATATTTTCTATTCTCAGTTTAGATTTAAAATGGCAGTCCAAAACAAAATCTCTTGTTGTTCTTCTTATAAAGTGAACTAACACATCCCTTGGTAATCTTCTCATAGTGACAAATCTGGAGTTTACTCTTTACATGTTATCTAACTCTAGGTTCATATTTTTTTCTTCCCAATTGGTCAACTGAGTCAAGGCTTTAACCATCCTTAATCTAATGCAGTGGTTCTCAACCTGTGGGTCGGGACCCCATTTGGGGTCGATCAACCATATCACGGGGGTCGCCAAGCAAGGCTGTCCGCCATTTTTTTTGTCCGCCATTTTTTTTGCCCGCCATTTTTTCCCCTTTTCCGGCGGGTGCCTTACCTCCCTTGGGCTGGGCCAGCTAGTGGTCGGCCTGCTCCGTCTCTGCCGCTTGCCAGCTACGCCTCGGCCGGCGCAGGGGGCGGAACCACGCATGCGTGGCGCTCCTGGGCAGGGAAAGTCCTCGACTTACGACCGGTTGGGTAGTCCTCGACTTACGACTGGTTTAGTCCTCGACTTATGACCGGTTTAGTCCTCGACTTACGACTGGTTTAGTCCTCAACTTACGACCGGTTGGGGTCGCGGCATTAAAAAGGTTGAGAACCACTGATCTAATGTCTTCTTCTGTCTGTTCAGGAATAGCTTGAAATCTTAATTGGAACTGTTTTATCCGACATTCCAAAATTGCATTTTGGTCCAAATCAGCTTCCAGCAAATTATTCACTTTTTCCATTTCATGATTCATAAGGTCAGCTCTCACTTCAACCTTCTTAATCTCTCCAGTCAAGTATTGTATTTCACCACGCAGCTCTTTTGCCAAAGCATCAAATTTAGCTTTGATGCTTCTTCCCACGTTCTGAATTAACTCATGTGTTTTGGCTGTATATTCATCCATAAATGGTTTTAACAGTTCTAAATCTCCTGATAATCTCTCAGTCTTCTCCATTCTTTTCCTGGTTGCCATGTTTAATATGTATTATTTCATTATTTGAGGAAACTTAATGTTGATATAATTTGCCTTCAAGAAACACATTTCAAGAAACAAGATAAGAAATAATTAATAAATGACTAGTGGAGGGATTTATATCTGCTGGCTTAAAGAAGATTAATGGACTTGTTCTATATATAAAACCCCAACTTAAACCTAAGTTACTTTTAATAGATGACTATGGTAGATTTGTAGTAGTGGAAATTGAGCTCAAGAGAATAAAATCAATAGTAGTAGGCCTATAGAGGCCAAATGATGATAAATGTAATTTTTTTTAATATTTTATGGACCAGTTAATAGCATTTTCATATGTAAATTGGTTCATGTTGGGGGACTGGAATGGAGTGATTTTACCAGCTTTAGATAGATCATCATCTAAGGTGATTAAACCCTACCAAGATAAATTAGTGAAGATTTTCTCTGACATGATGGATAACTTAGTATTAATAGATTCAAGGAGATTAAAAAATGGTTCTGCTAGAGAATATACTTTTTTTTCAGAAAGACATAAATCCTTTTCAAGGATTGATATGATT
The DNA here is from genome assembly GCF_001527695.2 of Protobothrops mucrosquamatus. NCBI lineage: Eukaryota > Metazoa > Chordata > Lepidosauria > Squamata > Viperidae > Protobothrops > Protobothrops mucrosquamatus. Next base: position 125,571 of record NW_015387209.1, read on the forward strand.
TGGGTTTCTAAAAATCTTGCAAATAAAATTTCAAAAGTTGATATTTTACCTAAATCCTTCTCTGATCATAACCCAGTGCTTTTGATACTTAGAGGAAAGAAACTGAATTACAGATGGAGATTAAATGAAGTTATTTTGCAAAAAGAGGTGATTGTGAAAGACTGTAAAAAAATTAAAAGAGTATTTTGATAGCAATTTAGGTAGAGAAACAGCTTTAACAACTGTGTGGAATGTAAGTAAGGCTGTTATGAGGGGTTATTTCATACAGTATAATTGTTCAGAGAAGAGGAAATCCCTGGAAAAGATGCAAAAAATATTAGATGAGATTAGACAGAAAGAAATTGAGTAGCAAAAGACACCTATATAAAATTTTCACATCAAATTAAATTGTTAAGGGAACAATTGTCTATGTTAACAGTTCAAGAAATAGAAACAAAAATGAAGTATATGAAACAAAGACATTTTGAATTTGCAGATAAACCAGGGAGATGGTTGGCATATAAATTAAGGAAGGAAAGGGAAGAGCAAATGATTGAGAAAATTTGTGAAGGAGATAAGGTAATAACTGACAATGAAATAGTTAAAAAGACTTTTCATAATTTTTATTCTAACTTGTATAAAAAACAGGGGTTAGATAGGTCTAAAATAGACGAATATCTTTTAAGACAATGGTTACCTAAATTATCATAATCCCAGAGGCAACTTGTGAATGACCCAATAACACTCTTCGAAATATCAGAAGCTATTTAAAAAATGAAACCAGGTAAAGCTCCAGGACCAGATGGCCTTACAAGTCAATACTATAAGTGCTTAGAGGAAGACCTTCTACAGCCACTAAAGGGCATAATGAATGATATGCTTCAGGAGGGAAGAATACCCCAAACGTGGAAGGAAGCCAATATTGTGTTATTACTGAAGGACAGCAAAGATCCTACAAAGACAAAAAATTACAAACCAATTTCACTACTGAACAATGACTACAAATCTTTGCTGCAATTCTGGCAGAAAGACTAAAGAAGATTTTACAGGTATATATATTCATGAAGACCAATCTGGCTTTCTGCCAAAAAGACAGTTAAGGGATAATGTGAGGACTGTTCTGAATATCATTGAACATTTACAATACCACAATGAGAAACGGGCAGCTTTAATATTCCTAGATGTAGAGAAGGCCGTTGAGAATTTAAATTGGACTTTTAAGTTTAAAGTCCTGGAAGAAATGGACTTTGGAGAGAGCTTTATTCACGGAGTTGCAAAATGCCAAGGAAAGAAGGTTCTGGTTTTACTAGATTTGAAATTGTATTTTGATGCATGCTGTTTGGTTTGGTTAAAAGAGTGGACGAACCTCCAGAATAAGAGGCTGCTTGATTTGGAAGGCCATGAATTAAGGTTTGAATGGCATGGGTATTTATGGTACGATAAAGTTAAATATTGATTTTAATAATCATTTTATTAGATGCATCATATTAAGAGTTTGGAATATATATAAAACAAGGTTTTTATGAAATTGCCCCTATGTGTGTCTCCCCAAGAAGCTTTTTTTAGAAAAGAAATGGTGGTGAAGCCGGACTGATGGAGGTATGATAAAATAGTATCTTTCAACTCTGGAGACCCCATCCTCAAGTCTAGGGAAGAATTAGAATCTGAGGTTACGCTTACCACTGGTTTACATATCAACAAATGAAGAAAAAATTTAAACTAACAAGAAAAGCCATAGTTCTGAGTTTGCTAAAACTGAATTGGAAATCCTACTATGTGGTAATGATGATCATATAATTGCCAAGGTCTATAAAATGTTATTAAAATTGAATTTGGAAAATGAGCATGTAAAACATTGTATGATCCAGTGGGCAAGGAATTTGGGGTGTAATGTGATGCTTGAACAATGGGAGAATATGTGGATAAAAGGCTTAAAATTCACATTAAATTATAACTTAAAAGAAAATTTTTACAAAATGATGTATCGCTGGTATTTAACACCAGATAAGTTATCTAGAATGTATAAAGGTATGTCAAATGAATGTTGGAAATGTAAATGTAAAGAAGGGACTTTTTATCATTTATGGTGGACATGTGATAAGGCAAAGAAATATTGGAGTAGGATTCATACATTAATGCAGAAAATTCTTAAAGTGAACATAAAGATTAAACCAGAAACTTTCCTTCTGGGTCTAATGGAAAGTGAACTGGAAAAAAAATGGAACTCTGATTTTATATATGGTGACGACAGCAAGATTGCTTATGCACAAAAGTGGAAGGATGCCTCAATTCCTACAATGGACGAATGGTTACAAAAGCTGATGGAATTAGCAGAGGTGGCCAAATTGACTGTGCTGATAAAAGAAAAGAACATAAGTATCGTTGTTTCTACTTGGAAACCGCTTCTGGACTTTGTGCTTGAGGTGGAAAAAATGATATTATGATTCTGGGTTTTACTGATTAGACTGATTTGGCAATACAGAAATGGCTAGTGCATACTACTATAGAAATATAAAAAGTTGAGATTTGATTGTAATGTTTGATTTTACTGCAACAGAGAGAGTCAGAAGAAGGAGTCAAGCTATTCTCCAAAGCGCCGGAAGGCAGGATAAGAAGCAATGGATGGAAACTAATTAAGGAGAGAAGCAACCTAGAACTAAGGAGAAATTTCCTGACAGTTAGAACAATTAACCAGTGGAAGAACCTGCCTCCAGAAGCGGTGAATGCTCCAACACTGGAAGTTTTTAAGAAGAGACTGGACAGCCATTTGTCTGAAATGGTATAGGGTTTCCTGCCTGAGCAGAGGGTTGGACTAGATGACCTCCAGAGTCCTTTCCAACTTTATTATTATTATTATTATTATTATTATTATTATTATTATTATTATTATTATTATTATTATTATCATCATCATCATCATCATCATCATCATCATCCTCAGCATCATCATCATCATCATCATTATTATTATTATTATTATTATTATTATTATTATTATTATTATTATTATTTCAATGCCTTTTGTTTCTACCCCTCCCTTTTTTTACACCTTTTTTGTTTTCTTTTTCTTTACTGTTGTCCCCTACTATTTGCTTTTGTATTTTCACATTTTATGTTATAAATCAGACATGTCAAATTTGCGCTGTCACGTGATGTCATGTAACGTATCAGGACTGTTTTGCCATTGCTGGCAATGGGGTGGGCGCAGCTTCTATGTGATATGTCCGGCCCATGGGCCGGCAGTTTGACACCCCTGGTATAAATGAATAAAACTAAATTAAAAAATAAACATAAAAAGTACATTTGAATGTATTTTTTGTGAGTAGTGGTACAGTATTTTATACAGATGATTAATTATTCATAGAAAATTTAGATTTCTATGATGGGTGAAAACATATTTTTTCTCATAGAAGTTTGTTGGAAATTGGATATGTAATGTATCTAATGATACAGTTCATGACAATTCAATTATGAGAAGCCTCTGAAGAGGTCTTTTCATTTAAGATTGCAAATGTGGTATGCAGATAATCTTCACCAATGCAATTTCATTGTGCCCAATGAATCAAGGAGATACTTCCACATCTTTGTAGTTGATAAAATGTTGTAACTCCACTGTATTATTATGAACTCTAATCCAGAGGGCTTTTTAACAGCACACATGAATATTCAGTTTGGTTTCTGAAGAACAAAAAATGCTGATCTTGCTCAATCATCTTGTGGCAATTTCTTGTACGCATATTAAGCAGCTATTCAGTTTCCTTTTAACTGTATATCAAAAAGGGGAAATCGTTGAACAAGTTCCATGTTTACTGGAAAACAAAACAATGACATTCACCTCTATATTGTTAGCTTGCATGACAAAATACCTTACAAACAATTCTTCAGCAATAACTTGGAGAAAAGGCTTGAAATATTTCATTGTTATATTATTATATGTAAATGTATTTTGAATGTAAATAACAATAGAATGAGACATATTGCCCTTAAATTAAAAGATGTGAAAACTGATTGGGCTTCAGGTCTCCTGACAAGTGGTGAGGGAAGAGGAAAAGACTAAGGAAAGCCCAGTACTTTTACTACTACTACTAACTATGGTACTACTACTATTAAATGATACTGCTTCATTGTGAGAGTGATATTTCCAAGAGTAAAACTATGATACATTAATTTGTATAAATTTACACATTAATGCTGTTCTACAACCTCAAATACTCATGACAGTGCAGTTGGAGCTGCATCTCTGAGCTGTGAAATTCACAATGATAAGGCAGCAATTTTTACTACAAAGTATGCAGATGGAAGCAATTCTGTATGAAATATTCAAAGAATCAGGGTGAGTTGGTGGTGAAAATATAAGAGCCTACAGAGGCTCACTAAATGATTTTAGGTCAGTCACTCACCCTCAGCCTGATCTATTTCAAAGGATGACTATAATGGTGAAAATAAGGACTGTTAGAACTCCAGAATGAATGTTGGGATAGAATCAAATAAATGCTGTATGACTATCACATTTGGGCTTAAAGAAAATCCAAAAACCATTATATGACAATGAAAAGGTATAAAACAAATGCTATACAGTGGTCATCTGTATTTATGCTACCTGATTTGATACCCATACATAATTGATATGGAATTGTTTCTAGTTATAGATTTCTCAATGAACACTGCTGCCATCTACAGATACAATATCCCAAATTCTGGTGTGTGTGTGTGTTTTTTTTTAAAATATCCCTGTTTATATTTTGACATATTCTACACTATGCCACGCGCCATTCTGGGTCTCAGTTCTTTGTATTCAGTGCTAGGTTTTTGGAGTCTAGTTATGGTAGCCATACAAGCAATGAATGCAGATGGTGTTTTCCTTACTCTCATTAGTGTGAGGCTGCAACCACCCTTAAAACTGAATCCTACTGTTACTTGGGCTGCAGCTACTGCTATTCCACCAGCTGGGCTCCTGGAAACTGGGACATTTTTAGTGCAAATACCTTCCTCAGAACTAGAGGGACATGGTAACCCTTAATTCAGTGATAAATGATCACAGCTTTTGACATCAACAAATCGGGTTAGAAAAAACTTGTGAAATTGGAAGACTAGTTAGAGCTGAAAATTCTGCACTAGATAGATCAGTGATCTGTCTCAATTTTTAATTGCTTCCTGTATTCCTGTAAAAAGATGTATTGCAGCTGTTAAGCTCCTATTGATTGATGAATGATTTCAAATTGTTTTCAACTCCTAACAACCACACAGTTCCCCCCCAATGGTTTATCCCTAACCTGTTCTTTCAAGTCTCCCAATGGTGCACTCATTGCACATCTACTTTGATGCTGGTTCTCCTCTTCTTCTCTTTCCTTCTACCTTTCTAGCATTAGAGCCTTTTCCAGAGGGCTGGGTATTCACAACATGTGTCTAAAGTAAGATGTTTGAGCCTAGTCATTGGTGCCTCAAGTAAGAACTCAGGGTTGACTTGTGATAATCCATCGGTTTGGTATGTTGGCTATCCACAATATTCTCTTCTCCACCACCAAAATTCAAAGGCATCAATATTTTTCCTATCAGCTTCTTTAAAGTTCAACTTTCACTTCTGTAGAATGTCACAGAGAATACCAAGGGACTATACAGCAATAGCAATAGCACTTATATACCGCTTTACAGCACTCTCTGAGCAGTTTACAGAGTTAGCATATTGCCACCAACAATCTGGGTCCTCATTTTACTGACTTTGGAATGATGGAAGACTGAGTCAATCTTGAGCTGGTCAGGATCGAACTTTTGGCTATGGGCAAAGTTTGCTCGTAATACTGCATTCTAACCACTGCACCACCATAGCTTAAGATATACCTACTGTATCTTAAGTTCCTACCACTGATTAAAAGTTACCCATAGTTAAGTAAAATATTTTTTTAAATATACAATAATTCCCTAAAACAATATTCAGGAACAGCAGGAACCATCTAATGTAAATTAGAGTAAATTAGAGTAAATTCTCGGTACATTTGA
>NW_015387209.1:136546-145898 GCF_001527695.2 Protobothrops mucrosquamatus
AATTTCAGAGAATATTAAAAACATATTAAATAGAAAAATATCAATGATGGAGATTACAGAGGCCATAAAAAGGCAAAAAAAATGACAAGACCCCGGGCCCAGATGGATTACCTGCAGAGCTCTACAAATTATTACAAGATATACTAAGCCCAATATTGAATGAACTGTGTAATGAAATACTTTTGGAGGCTAAAATACCAAATACATGGACTGAAGCTAACATCACTTTAATACCCAAAGAAGATTCTGATTTGATGCAAATAAAAAATTACAGACCAATATCGTTATTAAATGTAGATTATAAAATCTTCGCCTCAATAATAGCAGAAAGACTAAAGAAATTTCTGACTGAATTTATACATACAGACCAAAATGGCTTTCTACCTAAAGGACAGATAAAAAATAACTAAGAATGATCTTAGATGTTTTAGAGTACTATGAAATTCATCCAGGGAAACAGATGGCTTTAATATTTCTAGATGCACAGAAAGCGTTCGACAACATAAACTGGCAATTAATGTTCCAGCAATTAGAGGAAATGGATTTTGGAGAAAACTTTATAAAGTAATTAAAACAATTTATCATAAACAAACAGCCAAAATAATTGTAAATGAAGATTTTACAGAAAACTTTGACATTAAAAAAGGCACAAGACAGGGATGTCCACTTTCTCCACTATTATTTATATTAACACTGGAAGTATTGAATAGAAACATCAGGCAAGATATAGAAATTAAAGGACTGGAGATAAAAGATGAAAAATACAAACTACAAGCATTTGAAGATGACTTGGTTTTTATATTGGAAGAACCGCTTGAAACAAGCATTAAGCTTATGGAGAAAATAGAAGAATTTGGAGAAGTAGCAGGGTTGAAAACAAACAGAGAAAAGACTAAAGTGCTTACTAAAATCTTAACAGAAAAACAAACAAAAGTAGCAAAAAACCCCAAACCTTCAAATAGTCAAAAAAGTTAAATATTTCGGAATTTATTTAACAGCAAGATGTGCAACAATAAAAGAAGACAACTATGTAAGATTGTTTAAACAAATAAAATTGGATCTGTAAAAGTGGGAAAGTTTACAACTCTCAATGCTGGGGAGAATAGCAACAGTGAAAATGAATATCTTACCAAAAATACTCTTTTTATTTCAAACGACACCTATAAGACTGGGAAAAAACGTTTTTTTGATGAACTAAATACAACATTATTGAAATTTATCTGGCATGGAAAAAAGGCCAGAATTAGACTGAAAATGTTACAAGAAGCAAAAGGAAGTGGAGGATTTGGACTGCTAGACTGGATGCTATACTACCAAGCAACTATATTACCATGGCTAAAAGTGTGGCTAATGCTTAGAGATATAAGACTATTATACCTAGAGGGCATGATCTACAACTTGGATGGCATGCCTTTCTGTGGTATGGGAAGAATAAAATACATAGATACTTTCAAAACCACTTTATAAGAAATGCACTTCTAGAATGGGAAAAAATAAAAGCAAAAATTTATATTAAAATTCCTGGATGGCTTTCAACAATAGAAGCATTCGCTTACCCAAATTTAATTAACTACGAGAAAGTTGTGACCTATAAAGATATTTTGGACAATGAAGGGAAACTGAAAGATAGACAAGATTTACAAGAACAAGGTATTTATTTATCATGGTGGCCATACCTGCAAATTCAAACAAGATATGAAAAAGATGCTAAAACAATGGGATTTTATAAAGAACAGACAGAATTTGACCAGATACTGTTAAAAACAGATGAAAAATTGATTAAGAAACTCTATAAATATTTGTTAAGTGTAATGTATTGGTCACAACTGTTTTGAATCACTTGCTTAATGTCTAATCACTTGTTTGAATGTCTGACCTAGATTCTGTTGTTATGTAACGGCTGCTGTTACTTAAGCCAGACTTGCTGTCTCCTGGCTTGTAATTAGGTTTTGGGCAGGAAACTGTTACTTTAAACCTATTGGCTGCCGCCTGGAGGCTAACCATATAAATAGCTGCAAAGTAGCTATTTGAGCTGTTTCTGTTCAGAGTTAAATAAACTTGTTGCTGTTTCAACACTCGTCTCGCTTAAGGCCTTCAAGAACCGAATACTTAACAGTGGCGACGAAGGTGGGATGTGCTGCTTCATCATAAGAGTCTGAAGTCACTAGGAGGTGAGGCCAGCACAGAGCCTGGCAGGAACAACGTTCCCCCCCCGTCAGTCTGCCAAGCAAGCCACACTGGAGACCACCACGCCCTAAGGATCTGTCCTAGGGCCTACGCAGAAGCCAGTAGCACAAGGCAATGTGAGCAACAAGAAACACAAGCAACTCACCATGGCAAAAGTGGGGAAACTCGAAGAGTTCGACATCAACCACCCAGAGCGATGGGCGTCCTACATTTCCCGCATAGAAAACTACCTCCCTGCCAACCAGGTCGCTGAAGATGGACTGAAGGCCACGACCCTTCTCTGCGTGTGCGGCTCCGCCACCTTCGACATTGCGGAAAACCTGGTCGCCCCGACACCGCTCGAGTCCATCACTTATGCGAACTTGAAGAAAAGGCTCCGAGACCATTTTGAGCAAAAATGATCCGTAATAGCATGGAGGCACGCTTTTGAGCAGTGGGAGCAACAACCCAGCAAATCGGCCACAGAATTCATCGCTGCTCTTCATCAAGTGTCCCGACTCTGCAATTTTACAGATTTGGAGGAAAGACTAAGGGACCGTCTAGTCTGTGGCTTCCAGAATCGAGAGCTCAAACAAAAACTTTTTGCTAAGGAGACTCTCTTGCTACAGGAGGCCTTGAAGGAGGTCATGGTGGATGAAGCTGCCGGAGGGGCCATTAAAAAGCACGTCAAGCATCGAAGCACAGCCCTCCAAAAGCACGTCAAGCACCGAAGCAGTCTATCACGAGAACGCCGAGCGAAGGGAAGACACCAACTCAGACTACGAAGTCGACAAGCTACAGAGGCACCAAGAGAAGGGACCGAGGCCAGCTGACAAGGCAGTTCTGTTCCTTAGGTGCATGGGTTGTGGAGGCCGCCATCAACACATGGAATGTCATTTCCATACAGCAACGTGCTGGGTGTGTGGCAAGTCAGGCCACATTGCCACTGTCTGTCGAGGTCGCCAGAGGGACTGTCCACAGAAAGACTCAATCAGGAGAGGTACTGGGATCCCGGGGCAACCCCGAGTAGGGTTCTGCACCAGCTGAAGGAGCGTTCTCCATACTGGTGCCCATCACCCCCTTAAGCCGAAGCTTCAACTCCAAGTCAAGCTTCAGGGAGTTCCATGTAAGATGGAACTAGACATAGGCTCGGCCATGTCCATCATCTCTATAGGAACATTTAGGCACATATGCAGCCGCGGCAATACATGGGCCAAACTTCGGCCATCTAATTTAATGCTCAATGACTTCCAAAACTCCCAAGTGGCAGTCAAGGGTGAAGCCACACTTCTAGTGAATTTCAAGGGGTTTGCAGGCCCACTTGATGTTGTTGTGGTAGAAGGCCAACGCACGAGCCTCATAGGGCTTGATTGGTTCGACGCATTGGGCATTCAAGTAACCGGCATTCACTGGACACAAGTGGCAGATTTGTCTTCAGTCTGCCAAAAATTCTTAGATGTTTTCAGTTCATGCCTAGGGGAGTACAAGGGTCCTTCGATAGCCTTCAAGCTTGATCCTATGGTAACGCCAATAAGGATCAAGCCTCATCGAGTGCCTTTTGCTTTAAAACAAAAAATCGATGCAGAGCTAGACAAGCTGGTCAGTCAGGGGGTATTGTAGCCCGTAGACAGTGGGGAGTGGGAGACCCCCATAGTAACGCCACTAAAGGCCAACAGGGAAGTGCGAATATGCGCTGACTACAAGTGTACCATTAACCGGGCACTTCAGCAGCATGCGTGCCCAGTGCCAGTTGTCAGCCATATTTTGGCGTCATTGCAAGGTGGTCGCATGTTTGCCAAATTAGATTTGGCACAGGCCTACCAACAGCTGCCGGTGGACGAGGCCACGGCATCCGCACAAGCCATTGTCACCCATTGGAGGTCCTTTAAGGTCAAGCACCTACAGTTTGGGGTGAGTGTAGCCCCAGGGAGTAATGGAGCGAATGCTTAAGGGCATTCCAGGGGTCTGCCCATACTTCGATGATGTTCTCATCGCCGTAAAAACCGCAGAGGTCCTGGCTGAACGGCTTAGAGCCATCCTTCAGTGGTTCTGCACAGCGGGACTCAGATTAAAGAAAGAAAAATGCAAGATTGGGGTTGAGTCAATGGAGTTCTTGGGGTTCCGTATCGATGCCGACAACATCCATCTGGCGGATTCAAAGCTGAAAGCGATTCAGCAGGCCCCAAGCCCCAAGTCCAAGGGAGAGCTTCAGGCCTTTTTGGGGCTTCTTAATTTTTACCATGCCTTCCTTCCAAACAAGGCCACTGTGGCAGAGCCGTTACACTGGATCTTGGACAGACAAGCCCAGTGGAAGTGGACCAGCGTCCACAAAAGTAGCTTCCAAGCAGTCAAATCACTGCTGTCCTTGAGCTCTGTACTCACGCATTTTAACGAAAGGCTGCCAGTCTGCATCACGTGTGATGAATCTCTGTATGGAGTTGGGGCTGTGTTGAGCCATTTGTTGGCTGATGGGAAACAGTCTCCCATCACCTACTATTCTAGGACCCTGTCGTCCGCAGAGCGCAACTACGTGCAAATTGATAAGGAGGCTTTTGCAATCGTGGGTGGAGTTAAAAAATTCCATGACTACTTGTACGGTCATCAGTTCATGGTCTTTACAGACCACAAGCCACTCTTAGGGTTGTTCACTACAAACAAACAGACACCCCAGATTCTGTTGCCTCAAATGTTGAGGTGGTCTATTTTTCTGTCAGCCTACAACTACAGGCTGGTTCACAAACCGGGCAAAGAAATGGGCCATGCAGATGGCCTTAGTAGGTTGCCCCTATCACATGTAGAGCCAGATCCAGATCCAGCTGCATGCATCCTGACTATCCAGGATCTGCCGGAGTCTTCATGCTGGGGACGTAGCTGCTGAGACGGCAGCTGACAAAATACTGAGTCGTGTATTGAATTGGGTGCACACAGGATGGCTAGACAAATGTCCAGGCCCAGAATTTCAGAGCTTTTTCATGTGAAAAGATGAACTTTCAGCTCATAAAGGGTGCATTTTTTGGGGAAGTAGGGTCATAGTTCCCAGCTCATTAAGAGTGCTTGAGTCTCTGCACGAGGGCCATCTGGGAAGAAAATCAATCCAAGAAAATTAAAATACACACTTTGTTCAAATAGACATAAATGCTGGTCCAGAATTGACATGATTTGGATGACATCTGAACTGAGGACAAGTATGCAGGAAATTGAAATAGAACATGGGCAGGTACATGGGCAGATCACAACCCTTTGAAAGTGACATGGCGAGGAATACTAAAAAAATCAAGATGGACTTTGAACCAATCTATATTAAAAGAAAGAGAATTCATAGAATTAGCAAAAAAAGAAATGGAGTTTTTCTTCAAAGAAAATAAAAAAGAAGATACAACATTACAAAACGTATGGGATACAGCCAAAGCATACTTTAGAGCAGGGGTGTCAAACTGCTGGCCCATGGGCCGGATGTGTCATCTGGAAGCCATGCCCACCCCATTTCTGGCAATGGCAAAACCATCCCAATACGTTGCGCGACGTCACGTGACGGCACGAGTTTGATATGTCTGCTTTAGAGGCATAGCTATAACATACATGGCAAAAAAAGACGGCAATATATACTATTAAGAGAAAAATTTGAAAAGCTAGAATCAGAACTGCAAATGAATGCAGAAAAGAAGATTTTGAAAAGAGAAATGGAAACAATAAAACACAAATTAAATTTGCTGGATTCAGAAAAATTGGCACAGCAAATAAAAAGAGCAAAACAAAACTTTTTTGAAAATGCAAACAAACCAGAAAGATGGCTAGCTTATAAATTTAAAAAACAGAAGAAACTGATAAATATAAATATATTCTAAACTCTGAAGGGAACTTAAAATCTAAACAAGAGATGGAAAATCGGTATTGATTTATAATGGTGGGCATATTTACAAATGCAAGTGAGATATGACAAAGATGTTAAACTACGGATTTTATAAGGAGCAGACCTTGTTTGATCAGATATTATTAACCTCTGATGAGAAATTAATTAAGAAAATGTATAACTTTTTATTGAATTTGAAAATGGAAAATGAACAAGTAAAAGAAACAGTGATAACATGGGCAAAGAATTTTGGATACAATACATTTAGAGAAATGGCAAAACTTATGGGAAAGAAATTATAAACTGACAATGTCAACCTCTTACAAAGAAAACTTATATAAAATGTTTTATAGATGGCACTTGCCACCAGCAAGACTAGCAAAAATGTTTAAAAATATGTCAGATAGATGTTGGAAATGCAAACACAAGTCAGGTACATATTATCATGTGTGGTGGACATGTGTTAAAGCAAAGAGATATTGGACAAAAATACATACTTGGCTAGAAAAGATGTTGGGAAAACATGTAGATTTTAAACCTAAACTTTTTTTTATTAGGTATATTGTCAAAAAAGCTTGACAAACAAAGTATATATTTTATTTTACATGTGATAACAGTGGCAAGAATCATATTCACACAATATTGGAAAAAATGAAGAAATACCACCAGAGGAAGAAATAATTAAAAAAAAATAGATTGTGCAGAAATGGACAGACTTACTCTGAGGTTGAAAGAAAAAAAAGAAACAGAATATTTTCAAACTTGGGACTTATTTTATCAGTGGCTGGAGAAAAGAATAAGGGATTAGGAATTTAATTTGTATTAGTGAATGATATACTCAGACAACACGTTTGTTGAATAAGTACTTTTGAATTGTATTAAAAAATTAATAACAACTTTAAAAAAATATTTACCTGAAGAATATCTGCCTGAACAAAATAAGATGTTTTCAAGGAAATATGGATAAAGTTATAATAAATACCTTATGTTGCAATAAGCTAACAATAATCTTCTCTTCCAATGTTGAAAATCAAAATTAAAGCATGTACAATTTAGCTATGCTCTTGGCTAATTGTTATTATCAGCATTATTCTGAAGAGTTAAACTACTCCCTTTTCTAATGATTGTAAATCCAGAGGTTTTTTTTAATGTATCAGTATCATAGTCTTGTCCTCCTAGTATTATCTTTTAATTCACAGACCTGAAAAAGATGGCAAACTTACATTTTTATGTTTATTACTATTTAAAAAAGGATGACATTAAAGGGAGAAAGACAAAACTGGAAATAATGCAATTTCACCCTAAGTCCTACTAAAACACTGATTTTGGTGGCCATCAGAACAGGGGTGATCTGGATCTCAAGGGGAACATTGCTTCAGAGAAGAGGGGCAGCAATTGAAAAGGTCCATTCCTGGGTCCAGATGATGGCAATTACTGAGTGAAGGAACCTGAGAAGGGCTTTCTCTACTGTCAAATAGGCAAACATAATTGGGAGATCGTCCTGAAGATATAAGGTCCTAAGCTATGAATGGCTTTTAAACTGACAACCTACACCTTGAATTGCACCTGGAAGCCAATATGGCTCTCAAAGTAGCATCAGATGGGTAAATCATCATTACTTGAGCTCCTGTATTCTGGACCAACTGTAGGTTGAGTGGACTTCAAGATTACTTTCATATGGGAAAAAACTGAAACAATCCAAACAAAAGGTGATTAAGATGAATTACTGAAAAAAGGTCCTTCTATTCTAGGAAAAATCATAAATGTTGCACCAAATGGAATAGTACAAAGATAGCCCCCTTTACAACAGCTGCCATCTACTCTTTAAGCAGGAGCTAAGAGTCAAGATTGGGTTAGAAAAAACTCGTGTGAAACTGGAAGACTAAGAGCTGAAAATTCTCACTACATGGATCAATGATTTGTCTCAATTTTTAATTGCTTCCTTGTTCGTTCACTTGGGCCCTCCTTGCTTCTCTTTCCCTCCCTCATTTTTTTGTCCTTTTCTCCCTCACTTTATTTTTCCTCACCACAGCATCTGCTGTTAGCTAATGAATGAAACTGAATGAATTGACCATGCCAGTGACTTCCCTTAGCAGTTAACTTTCTTCCCTGCTTTTCAATTTATTTGGGGCAGAATTGGCTGAGTCAATGGGGCAACTCACTGCATCCTTGAAGGTGCAACACTAGCAGGGGAATCAAGATTGTGGAAAGTCAGGCAACCAGCAAGTGCCAAAGCCACAGAGAGAAACTATAGGAGACAACAACAGAAGAGCAATAATTGAGAATGATCAGAAATGAGAGACTTCAATCTGAAATAGCCAATTAAATATTTGATGATTCTATCTGGTCTGGGCATCTAACTGTGCTATAAAGGGAAAGGTCAGCAAAACATACAAATTTTACCCATTTTGCAAATACTGCTGAAAGCTCTTGTACTTAATGTTGGTGAGTCAAGGATGACTTCATTCTGTCTTTCTGATGGATTGGGGTTGAGATGAAGGCAAAGTCAAGGACATGGGGCAAGAAAAAATATATTGCTGGAGCATATTTGTAATGTGCTTATAAGGCACTGAGGAAGAACTCAATGCAAAAATGAAATGATAACTTTTTATTTAAGTAGCAGGATTTTTTTTTTATGGCTGGGCACAATTGGATGGTAATACCTAGCTGAAGTAAAAAAAAACCTGAACAGAATTTGACTTAATTAGTTTACATGTATGCAGGGCTTTTTTTTCTCATAGAATGCCCAGAACGGAGTTCTGGCACCTTTTTTGGATGGAACCTTGTAGGGTAGGCAAGGCAGGTTGTATGATGTGTGTGAGTTCCGGCACTTTTTTTTTTTTTTTAAGAAAAAAAGCACTGCATGTATGTAAATGTATTTAAAACATAAGCTACCCCTCTTACAGCTTGCTACTCTGGGCAGTAAAAAAGATTTCAAAGAAAACCAAGTCCTGAATACCAAGTCCTGAATAAGAACAAGAAAAAATGTACCATACAAAAACCAACATAATAAAAGAAAAACAAACAGCTACTACACATCAGTCATGCAAGAACAGAAAGGCATCCAAAAAGAGAAGCTACCTTCTGGTAGGTGATTCAATTATAAGGGATGTAAATTTAGGAAAGGACACAGAGGTTTTGAAAGAGGTCAGGTGTCTTCCAGGTGCTACTGTCAGTAGGGACAAGAAACGTATTTCTAAAATAATTAAGAATGGCAGCAAGGGCTGTGATGTGGAGGCTATTGTACATCTTGGCACTAACGATCTGTCCCAAAAAGATGTACTCTCTGTGCAGAATGATTTCCAGAGCTTGGGGAAGGAACTTAGCAGAATAGGC
>NW_015387209.1:149034-169179 GCF_001527695.2 Protobothrops mucrosquamatus
TATTATTATTATTATTATTATTATTATTATTATTATTATTATTATTATTATTATTATTATTATTATTATTATTATTATTATTATTATTATCTAAGCAACATATAGGTGAGGCTGCCAATATACTGTCATTGCACAAAATAGGTTCAAGAATCATTCTGGCCCAATGTCTTGGATCCTTCTCAAGAAATCCAAAACCTAGGCTAGATTGGTAAGTTATACAGAAAACTGAGGACACTCAGTTTAAAGGAGTCTTTATCAATCCTTATCTATGGCTGTAGTGTAACTACCTCACTATTTCAAGAGACAAACAGGGGCCTTTTTTTCTAGAAGTTTGATATTTGTGAACTTTCCTGCAGAGATTTGGGGAAGGCAATGTTATGCTGGAGTTGACTGTTCTATTTTTTTTATCTGTTTGCAGTATATGTTCTTGCTTACCCATCTCCGTTCCTGAAAGGATCAGATGGTTGAGCACAGCTGCACATTCCAGCCCTCTACACAGGGGCAATTCACATTAATAGTTTAGGAAGTACCTCATATATTTTTGGAGGAGATATAAATAAATATAATACTTCCTGTTTAGCAGCTTATCAGAATAGTTGATCTCTGAGGTGGGGCTACTATGCTAATTCAATGCTTCCTTTTCACATTCTTTTTCAATATTAATTGTAAACTCATCATTTCAGCTGGATGCTGTGCAGAATTGTCTAGGGTGTCTCCATAAACCGTTTCTCTCTTTTTAAAAAAATGTCTTTTCACAGTTAAATAATTGAAAACTTTTTGAGGCAGAATATTGCTTAGAATTATGAAAATATATTCATTTATGTGCCTCAGAAACACGGATTTCAAAAAGTTACACATGATAGATGGATAGATTATATAGAAAAGAAATATGGAACTAAAAAGTTTCATTTGGTTTTTGAGTAAATTTGTGATTGTTAATGTAGTATATTTTATTAAAATTAAATAATTTGTAATAATGATGTTTAATATGTCAGTTTAGAAGAGAGCTAAAGGATGTTATAGAATTGTTAACTTAAGGATAATATAATTTAAGACAGAATATAATTATTGTATTGTAAACCCTGTGTGTAGCTCTGGGAAGTCGGGGGGAAGGGAGGGGGGTGGGGAAGGGTGGGGTATGAGGGAGGTGGGGAGTTATATTGTAAAAATTTTAAAAATTTTCAATAAAAAAAAAAAAGTTACACATGGTTATTTGGAAGGTAGTGCCCAGAACCAATGAAACTGTTCACTCTTAATCAGCTCAGAAGAGCTAGAAGTATGTGGGTCAAGAGGAGTTTTGCCAGTGTGGGAGTCTCCTTAAATTTCCTTTCAAATCCTTCAGTCCTAAAATGTAATGGCTAGATTTGGAAGAGAAATCTGTATTTGACAACAACAAAAAATAAATCTCACCTTGTGTTGAGTATTGTTTAATTTTTTTAAAAATAAAAGTCAACAGTAAAGGAACAGTGAAGAAATATACTCAAGACTAATACTTAATACAGCAGTCACGAAGGCCTTAAAATATTCAAATGCCATGATGTATATATATCTACAAAAATCAGAAATGTGCAAGTGTTGATATTCCCTGTGACATTCAATGGAAGCAAAGTTGGGTTTTGAAGAAGTAGGCCAGAAAGAGTATTGACAATTTGGATGTTGGAGAAGACTCCTAAGAATGTCGTGGATAGGCAAGAAAACAAACAACTGGATCATTGAACAAATCAACCCAGAGTCCTCACTGAAGGCACAAATGACCAGGCTCAAATTATCTTACGATGGATACATTATGCAAATACTTCACTCTCTAAAGAAGGCTCTAATGCAGTGTTTCTCAACCTTGACAATTTTAAGGCATGTGGACTTCAACTCTCAGAATTCCACAGCCAGCAATGCTGGCTGTGGAATTCTTGGAGTTGAAGTCCACATGCCTTAAAATTGTCAAGGTTGAGAAACACTGCTCTAATGCTATGAAAGGAAAAGGAAAGAGAAGAGCACAACCAGCAGCAAAGTGGATGGATTTAATTAGAGTGGTGATAAGGTGCACCTTTGGAAGATCTGAAGGATCAAGTTAGGGACAGAATGGAGGTCTGTTATCATGGAGTAAAATTATGTGTTCAGTAAGAGACAACATCAACTTGATGGTGCATAATCAAACAAAATCAATTTAATCAAAGCATCTGTCACTGTTTTTCAAGATATTAGAGGTATTTTTCTATTTGTTCATATATTTACAATATAACAACACTTTGTATTTCTGCAGATATACTGTAGATGTGAAATTTCCTTTAAATTAAAGGAAATATTTTAAAAAAAACAGAAACAGAAGAGATATAAAGGAATCACCTACATGTGAGTGGGCGGCTATATAAATTTGTTGAATAAAAAATAAACAAAGTTTCTTCCATGAGATCAGGATAGCATTCTTCAGCCTACAGACTATGTTTCATCCCAGCCTCATTTTTCAAATTCCACGAGTCCTCAAAGTTGATTAGTCAAAGTCACTAATTATTTGGCTTTTTTGTTTATAAAATAAGATTTTATACAATCTGAGTTGGATCATCCCTAACTTGCATAAGATTGAGTTGCCTCCACCCACACTGGTTTCTTCGGCAGGAGAACTAAAGAGGTTGGCTTTGTCTGGAATGATTTTTGACCTCTGAGTGTAGCTAAGAACATCCCTGGCAAGTATTAAATAGGCCTAACCCTGCTTAGCTTCTAAACTCATACAAAGTTAACCTTGGTCTCAAAACTAGAAACATGACCAAATTTCTTCAGTTATGTAATCATACCTACTACCATCCTTATGGCTTTTAGAAGCCCAAAAGGTTTTGGCTTTTTTTAGATGGTCCCTGGCCACCAAAAGTGACCAGACCATGCAGTTAAATGATTACTCTGGAATTCAATTAAGATGTCTATTTCTTTAACACACACCCCGTTATAACAGTATGTGTGTGTATGTGTATGTATGTGTATGTGGTTAATTAATTTTCAGTAGGGAAAATGTGAGGAAATCCTGATTATAATCTTCCAGTTATTCCACTGGGCTATTACATATTACATAAAACATGTGTTTGTGAATAAAACAAAGTCCATTAAAATCATTTAGAGAAAGGAATTGCTTCTGGAGATACTTTTTCTGTAAACATGTATTTAACAAAATTAACTTGCTCTCAGGGAGATTTTTTTTGAATGCAGATCATACTTTTGTGTTATTTTCAAAGCTTTCACATAGCCTTAGATTATTTTTAATTGTGTTATTTTCTAATAATACACACTAAGTAATGAATGTACTTACTGTACTTAGATTATTTCAGATATTCAGCTTATAGGACATAAAAGTTCTGTTTTCAGTCTTCCTACAAAGGCACAGTACAATGTTCTGGCATTTTTAGTTTACAGAGCAAGATGATAGGATGGTGATGGTAGGTATGGTTTGATCCGATAAGCAGCCCAATTCACTCAGCACACAGATCTGTAAATAAGGATCTTCCTTCTCCCCCAGAGCATCACCTCCCCAGCTGCTTTGGGTGTGGGTTTGTTGAAGACAACAAACACTGTCCCTGTGAATGCATTTGGCCATCCCAAGGGTGGCTGTCCTTTCACATTCCTTGCTTTCCTAGATCAGACCAGACCTGGGCTGTCAAAGCCATTCCACCCAGGGTGAGAGAGGCAGCAATCCTATCACTTCAGCCACAATTTTACCTTTGTACAGCAAAGGAACTGTACTAAGAAGGAACTATAGCGTATTGCTTTATACTGCATAGACGAAAATGGTAACCACTCTAAAGGTGATGATATTTCTTTCTATCCTAACAAGCCCAAATGAACTAGGGAAGCTATTTTTAGGTTTGTAATTTAGTCTAGCCTGAATCTAGCTTCTAGGCTTTCTAGCTGGGATTCTTATTCTTTAACAGCCACACTTGATATATCCAAAATGCTTTGTGGATATCTGTTTGAATGGCATCATGCCAGCATATCAGCATTTTCTCCCATCTTTCATTAACTACACTGAAATATATTTGGATGGACGACATACTAGATAACACAAAGACCATACCGTCTTCAGGAAGGGAAAAAATACCAGTTGCAGTGACTGAATACTTCATACCACTTTATATTTAACATCTTTAAATTTTAGATTAGCCAAGCTTGTGAAGGACCGTTTGTATAATGTAATGCTTTACAAAATTGCAACATAATGTATCTATGCATTACAAAGAAAATCCCAAGCACAGCAGGAAAAAAAATATTAAAAATCCAAAGCAATTTCGGGAGTTTCCAGTGACATCGCTGCAAGATGGGCACTGGGGAATGAAGCTCTGTTCCCCAAGCCCAATTTCTACCAGCTGGGGAGTCCAATAGGACCGAAAGTTGCCCCATAGAGGCGACTGGCCAAAGAGTGAAACTTTGCAGATCCAAAAGAGCCCTTGGGACTGGCAGGAAGAAAGGTTGACCGTGCCCATGCGGTCAGCCAGAAGCAACTGATCGTCAGAGACAATGAATTCTAAAAGCGGAAAGCAAAACAGCTGATCCGGGTGAGACTACTTTCCTTATCTCCCTACAAGCGGAAATACTGGTTTTGGGAAAAAGCATTCAAAAGCAAGAAATCCCCAAGCTCCAAGGAGGGGGGGCTTTTTACTTACCCCTCCCTCCTGAACTATAAGCGGCGGTTTAAGCTTTGGGGAAATTAAAACTGACCTATAACAATATTGTGAAGATAATTGAGGCATAACAGAAGGATAATTTGGAAAACTTTTTGGATTTATAAATCTTTTTTGTTTATTCCTTGTTTGGAAACCATCCGTTTTAACTTCTTAAACTTTTTTTTAAAGTATGGTGGGAATGGACATCTAATGACATCTAGTGGCAAAACTGAGAACTACATTTAGTCATGCTTTTTTTCCTCTTTTATTTATCTTTCTGAGTTATTTTGATTAAAGTTTTAAAACTTGGCTGTATGCCCAGACACAGCTTATAGTTTATATATTTTGGTGTCCTTGGAATTTATAGTCCTGAAGATTGTGGCTGAAAAAGAAAAGACTCTTTTTGGATTGCCCTTTTCTGCAGGATGGATTAGAATTATAAATAAAAATTGTTTTTGAAGTCATCTGACTTCCCTGGATTACAAATACAGCTTGACCTGGAATTTTTACAAGCTGTTTTCAAAGAATGAATAACAAGAAATCTCTTTGAACAGAACACTTTGGATTACAAATTTTGATATATAATTTTTTTCTTTTTTCTTATTCCTTTGTTTTCTTTTTTCCCTTTTGCTCTTTTTTTTACCACTCACTATTTTTATTATTTACCTCTCCTATTTGTTAGAAGCCTGTTGGATTATAACTTTTGATTTATTTGGTGGATTATAAAGTATGA
Organism: Protobothrops mucrosquamatus; assembly: GCF_001527695.2. Taxonomy (NCBI): domain Eukaryota; kingdom Metazoa; phylum Chordata; class Lepidosauria; order Squamata; family Viperidae; genus Protobothrops; species Protobothrops mucrosquamatus. The sequence continues at coordinate 154,411 of NW_015387209.1, forward strand.
TTAAAAGATAAAGATGAGCGTCCCTAATCTATCTAGAGTTGGAAAAAAAGGATCTTCTGCTCCCTCTTCTGCTTCTGCAAGTCCAATCTATCAGAGATCAATTGATATAATGCTCCAACAAGAAAAGGCTAATAATTTCCAAAAGGAAACTCAAGTGACTCTACAAGCAATTCAAGAGGCAATCGCTACTCACATGGCAGTTACAATGAGAAATCATGAGGAGATGAGAAGTGATTTTGATAAAATGAATAAAAAAAATTAACAACATGGACTCTCAATTTGAAAATTATAAACAGATGATTACAGATAATCAACAAAGAATCTAAAAAGTAGAAGATAAATCAACCGAGGTTGATCAGAAATTAGAAGTCTTAAAAGGTGAAAATTAGAAATTGATGCAAATAAATGGAGAACTAGAAGATTTGATAGCTGGGATGGAGATGAAAAGAGCTTCATACTTTTTAAGATTTCAAAATATAATGGAATATAAAGAGGATCTCCTAAACTTGATAATGGAATTATTGGCAGACGCATTAGGAATTGGGAAACAGCAAATGGAAGGAGAATTAGATCAGATCTATCGAGTGAACTCAAACTATGCTAGAAGAAATAAAGTCCCCAGGGAAGTACATGTTAGATTTCTCAAAAGATCTATAAGAGATTCTGAGAAGAGTAAGAGATGAACCTTTGAAATACAAAGAAAAAGAAATTGTAGTCCTCAAACAAATTCCTAGGACAGTGGTGATGAACCTATGGCATGCGTGCCAGAGGTGGCACTCAAAGCCCTCTCTGTGGACACACATGCCATTGCCCCAGCCCCGCCTCCCCCTGTAGCCCCCTCCTCACCAGCAGCCTGCCCGGAGAGGGCCCCAAGACACAGCCCAAGTGGAGCAGCGCAGCCAAGCACATGGCAGCCAGGCAGCAGAGACTCCGCCCTCACGCCCCATCACGTGCAGCTGATGCTGCGGGGTGCGGGCAAAGGGCGTGACTGCCATGGTGCTACAGGGCTGCCTGGGTGATCTATGGTGAGCGGCCCTGCAGGTGGGCGGAGCAGGGGACAGAGCAGGGCTGGGCCAGGGGGGCGGGGCGGTTTTTGGGTACTCGGTCTCTAAAAGGTTCTTCATCACTGTCCTAGGAGAATAAGAGAATCCCGAAGAGAATACCAGTTTCTAACTAGGAAATTAATTGAAAAAGGAGTGAATTTCAGATGGCTGATTCCAGAAGGGATTTTTATCTATTGGGATACGAAAAGATATAAATTGGATACGCCACTTAAAGCAATGGAATTCTTCGACAACCATAAAGCATTTCTGGAAGGAGGTGACTCTGAATCTGGTACAAAAGAGAAACAAAGAAACAGAAAGAAATGGCAGTAGAAGGTGCAGTTAAACCAAGAGAGGAGGAAGAAATTAAAAAAATATATACAGAAGAAGGAGCAAGAACAAGAGATCAGAGACAGATAAGATTGACTAAAAGATTAAGACCTAGATATAATTGAAAGAGATGGAAGTGAGTGGCATTTTGACAATGAATATAAATGGACTAAATTCTCCCTCAAAAAGGAGAAAAATCTTTACACAAATACAAAAATTAAAAATGGATATAATTTGTCTCCAAGAAACACATATTAAGAGACAACATTATAAGTTGTTAGAACAACCGAAAATTGGTAAACTTCACTTTGCATTAGCACAACAAAAGAAAAGAGGAATAGCTCTATACATTAAAGAAACAATGAACCCTAAACAAATTTATGCGGATGAAGAGGGGAGAATATTAATGGTGGAAATAATGGTTGATCAAAAACAGATACTGATGGTAGCAATATATGCACCAAATGAAAAACAAGAACAATTTTACCAAAAATTACATAAAAAATATTAGATTTAAACTATCAAAATCTTTGCATAATGAGAAACTTTAATACAATAACAGATGGAATTTTGGACTATAACAGCACTAAACAAGGGAGGAAAGGAGGAAATATATTACCTAAAGCATTTTTAAAAATGGCAGAAGAACTTTGTATCCAAGATATATGGAGAGAAAAAAATCCAAAAAAATTACAATATACATTTTACTCAAATAGACATAGATCATGGTCTAGAATTGATATGATATGAACATCTTTGGAACTTAATATGATGATACAAGAAATTGTGATAGAAACTAATGTTTGGGCAGATCATAACCCAATAAAGATGATGTCATGGTTCCAATAGATGAAACCCTTCAAAAGAACTTCGAGGCATTGTTTTCCTTAAAGAACCTTTTATTCAGGAAACAAAGTATCGGCACTACATAGTTGAACCCAAAAACTAAATTCCTTTCCCCCGATACAAAGTAACAAAGTACAATTCCCACCCCCAATAAACTGTCATAAATCACATTCCCCAATTAGATTAAAGTGCAGGCTTTCTCCTTAGCTCCACAGCCCACCAAAACGTTATCAGCTTAACCTTGGGTTCCCACTGCAGCGTTATGTTATGGCTAGCTGAGCTTTCCAACTCCTGATTTCTAAAGCAAGAAAAAGCATTGTAAAGGAATAGAGAAAATGGTTGCATTTTCATCAGCAGGAACATCCAATGTTAGCAGCGTTGACATCCGTCCCCCCCCCTTACAAAAAGGAGAAATCCTGCAATTCAAACAAAATTATAGGTTAGGGGTTGCCCCTTGGTTTGTTAGGGTGTTTCTCATAGAATCTATTAATGGATCTGTTGGCTTTTACATCACTAGATTTTATCCATGTGGCTTCAGACAATGGATATCCTTTCCACTGCACTAAGTACTGTAACTTTCCCTTAAAAATTCTAGAATCAAGAATACGCTTCACTTCATAATGAGTCTGTCCGGCTACCATGAGAGGTCCAGGTGCCTTCTTAGGGGAAGGGTGTAAGGTGGAACCCTGAAAAGGTTTCAATAGGCTACAATGGAACACAGGGTGGACTTTCTTTAGGAGTCTGGGAAGCTTCAATTCTATCATGACAGGGTTAATGATTCTTACTATGGGGAAGGACCCTGGTACTTCGGTCCCAACTTCTTACTAGGCAACTTAAGTCGTAAATATTTTGTGGATAAATAAACTTTTCCCCCAACTTGGAATGATCTTTGGGGAGCCCTCTTTTCAACTGCTTGCTTTTTATACGTCTCAGAAGCCTTTTTCAGAGCAATTTTTGTGTTTTTCCATATCTCCTCCCACCCCCTCACCCACTGGTCAAGTGTTTGGGAAGTAGAGGGTCCCTGAGGATATTTGTGTATTGGGTGAACTCTTTTCCTGTGGCGACTTTAAAAGGCGTAAAACCAGTGCTTCTGTGAACAGAGTTATTGTAAGCCACCTCTGCGAAAGGGAGGAGGTCAGTCCAGTTTGTTTGCTGATAGTCCACATAGCATCTGAGATACTGCTCCACCATTAAGTTCACTGATTAAGCTGCCCCATTTGTAGGCAGGTGAAAAGCCAATGACAGTCCTTGTGATGTGCCAATTAACTTGAGGAAACCCCTCCAGAACATGGCCGTAAACTGCACCCCTCAGTCTGAGATTATTCACTTTGGCACGCTGTGCAGTTTGTAGATGTGCTTTAAAAACATCTTGGTTAATCTTTGGGCTGATGGGAGTCCTTTGGAGGTGATGAAATGAGCCTGTTTTGAGAATAGATCTATCACAGTCCAAACCACTGTATTCCCCCTACTTTTAGGCAATTCTACTATAAAATCCATAGCAACTTCTTCCCATTGTTGAGAAGGGTCCGCAACTGGTTGTAATAGTCCAGGGGTTTTCCCCTGGATTCAGGTAGAATTTGGCATTACTATTCACGTAGGAACACGATTGAAGAAGAAGATAAGCTTCTCCGGGTCACTGTCAAACATCGCTCTGAGGGGCAGTGCCATCATGGATTGCTGTCCCCTCCCCAGTGTGGTTGCATTCCCAGTGGTTGTTGGCCTCCCTGTTGTGGCTGTTGCATCTCCAGTGGATGCTGACCTCCAAATGGTGGCTGCGGCATACCAAGTTCCTGCAGGCCCCCCAGCAGTTGCTGCACATTCAGGCTGTTGCCAACCCAACTGCTGCTGCACTTCCAATGGCTGCTGACCTCCTGGTGGCGGCTGTGGCATCCCCAGTTGCTGCAGGCCCCCCATCAGTCCCGGCGGCAGTTGTTGCAGCATCCCCAGTTGCTGCAGGCCCCCCAGCAGTTGCTGCAGATTCAGAGGTTTCTGCCAGCCCCACTGTTGCTGCACTCCTGTCGGTGGCTGTGGCATCCCCAGTTGATGCAGGCCTCCCAGCGGTTGCTGCATATTCAGCGGCTGGTACCAATCCCACTGCTGTGGCACCCCCACCTGCTGCTGACCTCCCAGTGGTGGTGGCTGCGGCATCCCCAATTGTTGCAGGGGCCCCAATGGCTGTGGCGTTCTCACCTGTTGCTTCCCAGCCAACAGAACGCTCACATCTGAGTCTTCCCCCTGCGTAGGCTTCGGGCTTGGGTGGTGCCGGTGGTGAAGCTCTGGGCTGTGTGACCAATGGTAGCAATGGTCTGGGCTTCTGAGATACCTGTGGCGATCTAGACTCCTAGAGGAGTGACAACATCTTGGGCCGCCATGTTCAGAGTAGCGGCCGGGACTGTCCCTCCTTGCAGGGCTGGAGGTTAATGTTGGTGGCTTCGAAGATAGGGAAGCTGCTTGTGCTCCATAGGCGGGGCTGGGGCTTCTTTTAGGCACGGATTGGCATCTGCTCCACCAATCATCATGATCACTTGCGTGGGAAGAGTGAGAGGGTTGCTCCCCACTCTTCATCTCTAGCCCCTCAAACCTCTCCACCAACTTCTCCACCAATTGGCTACAGGCCGCAGACAGGTACTTCCATTTTCTGGAGTCCTCAGTAGTCGTCAATTTCCTGATTTTTCAGCGGCCCAGGGAACACGATTCTCAAGAGGTTCCTTCTTGTAAATCAACTTTGGATGCTTTCGAAGAACTTGCTTTTGGCAGGGTCATCTCAAGGGGCTTGGAGTCTCCACTGGGCAGGACCCACTCAGATGACCAGATCAGCTCCTGCATTTTGGGTCTCACTCCCAGCTGTAAGGCCTGAGAAGATTCCTTCTCCACTGGTGCACTGGCTTGCGCTCCCTCCGCTGGCTGGGGTGCTGGATCCTGGCACTTCTTCCTTCTCCATATTGAGAACTTTCCCAAGTCTTTCTCAGCCTCCCCTCGACTTAGGGAAATATAAAATGTTATATAATATTATATAAAATGTTTTACAGATGGCATATGACACCAGTAAGATTAGCAAAAATGTTTAAAAATTCTTCAAACAAGTGTTGGAAATACAAACAAAGACCAGGTACCTACTGTGATATCTGATGGACATGCCCAAAAGCAAAAAGATTTTCGGTAAAAATATATTTATGGTTGGAGAAAATAGACTTTAAACCAGAATTATTTTTGTTAGGAATAATAAGAGCAAATTATGAGAAAGATTGTATATATTTAATTTTATATATACTAACTGCAGCAAGAATTGTATTTGCCCAACATTGGAAAAATGAAAATTTACCAACTGAAGAAGTATTAATTAAGAAAATGTTAGAGTGTGCAGAAATGGACAGATTTGACTTTAAAGATAAAAGAGAAAGAAGACTCAATGTATTTTAGAACATGGGATAATTTCTATCAATGACTAAAAACATGAGTTAGAGAAAAAGGAATGTGATATGCAGTGCTTTAAAAAAAAAAAAAAAAAAGGTGCCGGAACTCACACACGTCATACAACCCGCCTTGCCTACCCTACAAGGTTCCATCGAAAAAAGGTGCCAGAACTTCGTTCTGGGCGTTCTATGAGAAAAAAAGCCCTGGTGATATGTAACCTTGAATATATATTAATAATAAGAAGACTATCGAGTGATTAATTAACATATTGTTTATGATAATTAACTATTATCTATTATTTCTTGTTAAACACGTGAACCCAGACATTATGCTGTTTGTTAAACATTGAGAATGTTATTTGGAAAAACCCTAACCCCAACCCCAACCCCAACCCTAATCCTAACCCGAACCCAAATCCCAATCCCAATCCCAATCCGGATCCCAATCCCGATCCCACCTCATCCCTAACCCTATAAAACTAATAAAATTTATACAAAAAAATCCAAAGCAATTTCAATCATCTAATTTGATTTCTTATTTTGGAGCAGGATTGTGCATCAGTTTGCAAATCTACTTCAATATGGTGATTAAACAACGTTTCATTGAATCTACTCACCTGTTCAAATCTTCTTAGACTCATATCAAGTAAACACTTAAATTTTACATAATGATATCATTGATAAATTAAAATAATTAATAGAGCAAAGTACAATATTAATGTTAACAAAGGCAAGCATTCTCTGAGAAATTCCTGAAACATGAAACAATGGGAAGAGTTTTTCTCATATTGCTGAATTTTACAAAGGCAGAACTGTGGCTGAAGAGAAATGATTGCTGCCTGTCTCACCTTGTCTCACCCTCTTTGGGAAAAAACTAAGTCATTTTATTTGGAAAAAACTAAGTCATTTTATTCTGCTACTGATTTATATAATAAATTTATTGTGTCTATTTTTATTTGGATAATAAAGATCCATCTACTTTCAGAGAAATTGTCCTGCTGAAAGATCACTGATAATCTTGGCACCATTTTTCTTGTACACTGACAAAAATGCATTATTTTCATCAATAGGTGGCTGCACTGTTTAAATAATAGTACAGTTCTGCAGAAAAAATTCTACATAAAAATTAGTACTGGGTTTGATGGTTGTCTCTGAGTGACTTTGGTGATATCTTCATTCTTAAAATGATGTTGGATTCCTTCCAGCTTTCTTCATATTCTTCTAGAGTGGATGTATATGAGTGCAATATCCAACTCTTCATATTCTTTAGTAAGGCTTATCAGTTGTGCAGGAATCTTCTTTTGCTTTGTGGCAAGTTTTAATGTCCACAGTGTATTCAGTTACACTGCACATGCTTTAAAATAACTCAAAAGTGGTGCTTCAGCCTATACACAAGAGTGAGCACAGCATCTCTCTGCTATTGGTTAAAGAGCTGAGACTTTTGCAGGCTCCTGTATAAGCCTTAGGTAGTGAATGTGTCAGATATGCCCTTTTTGTTAAACAATTATTAAATAATGCAGACAAAAAACAATGAATGGAAACTAATCAAGGAGAGAAACAACCTAGAACTAATGAGATATTTCCTGACAGAATAATTAATCAGTGGAACAACTTGCCTCCAGAAGTTGTGCTCCATCACTGAAGGCTTTTAAAAAGAGACTGGACAGCCATTTGTCTGGAATGGTATCAAGTCTCTTGCTTGAGCAAGGGGTCAGACTAGAAGACCTCCAAGGTCCCTTCCAACTCTATTATTCTGTATTCCCTTCATCAGATATCTGAATGAAGCCCTGTTTTGAAACCTTTCAGCAAAATGAAGAATCACTCTAATTCTGTTCAGTGGAGCAGCACCATCAGAGCATAGGCATTTTCTGCATATTTGCAGTACATGCACTGAAGATGTTATTCACAAAGGAAATATATGATTGAGGTAGACTGACCCCCATCTCTGCTTTTTGCTGAAGCAGACAATTTCATTTGCAAAGTGAAATACTGCATTGATGCATACTGCCTACAACCTGCTTGCTCATACTGTTTATAACAAGTCGTATCAGCTCTATTGTTGCTTATCTTCCAAAGTTATGAACATTATGTGTTCTTAGATTAATATCCCAGCCAGACTTATTTACTGAACCTACCTCTGACCAGTAACTCTGATAGTACAGGAACAAAGGAGCTTGTCCTGATTATTCCTAAGTATTATTGAAATTTAGTTGATAATTTCCATTACTTATTATGATTGGTCGCACAGTTAGCCAAATGTTTATACAAGATTTCGCATTTTTATCTACCTATTCTCAAGGACCTGTAATAGGCAAATGTTGTTAGATTTTGTTAAAGGCTTCATCGCAGGATGTAAGCTGCCTTTGCAATTGACCAATGGTGGTTTTATCAATGCCAATGGTGTTGTTCTAGTTCAAGGGTGTCAAACTCAATTTCATTGAGGGCCGCATCAGCATTGCAGTTGCCCTCGGGGGGGGCGATGGGTGTGGCCAGGGTGGGTGCAGCCTACAGGGTGGGCGTGGATGGAGTGGGTGTGGCCTACTGGGTGAGCGTGGCCAGCTCTACATCATTCGTGTCAAGGGTGCCTGTAGGGGCCTGGGCAGGAGTGGGACAGATCTGAGGGTCTCTGGCAGAAGGAGGTGAGACCAGGGCAAGTGCCAATGCATGGTCCACTGGAAGAGCCTCACTGTTCCTCTCAGGCCATGCGGGGGGGGGGCCCTGGATGGTGGCGTGGGCTGCCCAGAGCCCTAGGCAGCAGAGATCAAATGTCCAGCCTGGCCCTCAAGCACCTGCGGCACCAAGCCCAGCCCCACTTCCCCAAGGGGGCGCATAGCTGCACTTACTTCCTCCTCAAGGCTGCTGCTGCTGTGCTTGCTTTCCTTAGCCAGGTTGCTCATGATGGGTACGAGGGCAAAGTCAGAGGGAAGCCCATTCCCTCTCCATGGGAGGAGACCCAGCTTTGTATCCAAAGCTTCCTTAGCAATAGGATGGGAGACCCCAGGATAGGCCAGGAGGAGGGGACAAGGAGATAGTGAAAGGGCAGCAGGGCAGGACTAAGGCAGAACTTCCTTCAGACCCTCCCTCTCCTTTTTTCCTTCCTTCCTTCCTTCCTTCCTTCCTTCCTTCCTTCCTTCCTTCCTTCCTTCCTTCCTAAGTACAGAGTGGTGGGAAAATATTTGAGATGAGGGCGAGAGAAAAACAGGCAAGAAACGCAGCTGGGGAGGTATCACCCTTTGTGAGGAATGAAGAAATGCACCATCTCCTGGAAGTGGCCAGCACATGGCCCTCACCTACTTCACATATCTGGCTTGGTGGGCTCTGGGGGAGGGGATGCCATGAGCAGCGTGAGAGTCAATGTTACCTGCGCAATGCCACCCAGCCCCCAGCCTTCCCGGTCTCGGGAGGCAGCGGGGCACCCTCCTCACAGCGCCGAGAGGCTGAGCCAGGTGGCGCGAATCTGAAAACAACCATGAGGCCGCCCAGCCTCCAGCCTTCCCAGTTTCGGCAGGCAACCGGGTGCTTTCCTCACAGCACTGAGAGGCTGAGCCGGGAGGTGCGAAGCTCGCCAGCTTTGCACCTTGCTCCCTGCTGAAACTGGGCAGGCTGGGGCTGGGTAGCATTGCACTTCTCATCAGATTTGCACCACCCAGCTCAGCTCTTGGCGCTGTGAAGAGATCGCCCCGCTGCCTGCCGAAACTGGGCAGGCTGGGTGGCGTCGCACTTCTTTTTGGATTTGCGCCGCCCAGCTCAGCTTCTCGGTGCTGTGAGGAGAGCACCCCGCTGCCTGCTGAAACCCCTCCCCCAGAGCCCATCAAGCTGGATATGTGAACTAAGTGAGGGCCATTTGCTGGCCACTTCCAAGCGATGGTGCATTTCTTCATTCCTCACAAAGGGTGACACCTCCCCAGCATGCATCCAGGGGGCAGGGCCGACATGGCAGGGGCTGGTTCCTCGCTGTTTCCAGATGGCCTTGTGGAGCTAAGACTGAATATGTTTCAGCATAGATGGCCACAACAAAATTGTACATTGGCTCCCGACTGGCCTGGGCCAGGGCCAAGGTAGAGGGGGTTGTTCCCTCACTGTTTTCAGGATGGCTTTGCGGACCACATGAAACCACTTCGCGGGCCGCATTCGGCCCGCGGGCCTTGTGTTTGACATGTTTGTTCTAGTTGTTTGGAGATTGCACCCAAGGTACCTATTAGTTTTGGTACTATATTTGCTTTCTTTTGCTTCAGTCATTCTACTTCTATTTGCAGGTCTTTGTATTTTGTTATTTTTGTCCTAGCTAGCTTTGTAGGATGAACCAGTGAGATATATTTAGTTCCTCGTACCTGAAATTACATTTGATGTGTTTTAAATACATCTAAAATTTCTTTTGTCCTATGAAGTACAATGGAAACTGCATTAGAAAACGTTAAGTATGGGGCTGAGAGAAAAAATGAAATGGCCATTCATTTGGACTTGAAGCATAGCTAATGAAATGCTGCAGAGGAGGGTCTTAAAGAGGCCCTCAGTTCGATATGCTTCATCGGTAAGGATCCTGCTATGCTATATTTTTAACTTCTTTAACACAGGGATCAACACATTTGATAAATGACAATGATATAAAAATATACTATTGTAAAAGAAAGAAATGTTTTCCATTAACTTTCTGTCAGTGAATTCACACATGTTCTGTACAACATTCTCTGAAATTTGTTTTTCATTTTTGTTTCAACAGCTACCCACTTTAGAACAATAACTCTTACATCTCTTCTGGTAGATAGTAATAGAATTCATTGTGCAGCAGAAACTGAAGCAAATTGCAACTGTCCTAGCATGCATAATTTATGGTTTCATAATTTTAATCTAATTTATGGTGTTGGGTTTTTTAATATAGCTAATATTCTTTGAATAATAATGGTCAAAGTTTCAGTCATTAATTGCAAAATATAATTAGAGATGATAAGAACATTTGAAAAAGTCTTCTCTAGAACAATCAAATAGTTTGTGGAATTATATTTTAATCATTCTAAAGATTATCCTCACTTGTCAGAAATTCAGATGAACTCCAAGCAGCTGTGCCCTCCAGCTGTGCTAGTTGGGATTTCTCTGGAATCTAAGTCCCAACACATCTGTTGAGACTTAGATTCCACATCCAGGTGGAAAAAATCCATAAAGATGGTTATGTTGTAAGCACATTCATTTCCCCTTTTTTCATCTTAGAAATTTTAAACAAAACTCATACGTGTCTAGCATCAACAATTAAGGTTTATGAGAGAAGGAGTGCACAATTCAAAGCTTCAGGCCACCTATAGACACCAAAACCTTGTATACTGTCCAGAAGGATCTCCAAATACTGTCTCTAAGTTGTAATATCTAATGTGATATTACTTATTCACAACAAAATATAATACTAAGAATAATTAATTAAATTTATTTTAAATTTAATCATATTAACTTGTTTCTTAGACATGTCTACTTTTTTAAAGTCTGCCTCCTGGACTGGCATTCAAAAGCCTCAGGGGGAAAAAAAATATCATGGTCTTCTATGCCCACATTGTCAAAGTAATACTGGCTAGAAGCAATACAATTGAAAAATGCAAGCAATGCTTGCTATAATGTCATATTCTTCTATTTAACCTTGGGCCAGCCATTTGATTTGTCTGGTTGCCAGTTCCTTTTGGTTCTTTTATTTGTCTTGCTTTGCTTAAATATCTACGTCTTTGTAATGAAGAGATTTCTTAATGTATGTACATGCCTAGTGCCTAGCACAATGTGATCTTGATCTTATTGGAGCCTTTAGGCACCAGAGCATGACTGACAGGTTAACTTTGCAGGCAGCCCAGTATGAAAAATTATAGATAGCTCAGACAAAAACAAAGCAATACTTGTCAAAACAATTCTGAGATGCAGTTAAAAGCAAACACCAGCAAAATCTGTGTCCTTGGCAAATATAATATTAGTTCATAGTCTGCAGGAAAACGTAAATGGAAAGTTCCCATGTTATCCCTTTCCTCCTTCTGTGAACCTAAATACAGGTTTATAAACAACAATGAATTCAGCAGAGGGTTTTATATTGCTGTGTCACATATTTTTAAATTTTGTTTTCCACGCAGGCAGAGAGGATTTCTCCTATGCAGTTCCATAGGACATACTGAACTTCCACTATTTTGGCTGATCCAGGCTTCTCAGACAGGGAGACATGAGATGAAAGCAATTCTTGAGAGTACTTCATATAAATGCAATTACCAGGAGATGCTTGTATCATTGTTAAATGGAGGAAAATTGACCACACTTCATTATCAATATTGATATGAGTCCATTATTATATGTGTTTTACATATTTGCTAAATATTATCTCCTGGTACAGAAATGTTGTTGTTAATTGCGAAGTCGTGTCCGACCCATCTGACCCATGGACAACATTCCTCCAGGCCCTTCCTGTCCTCTACCATCTTCTGGAGTCCATTTAAGCTCACTCCTACTGTTTCAGTGACTCCATCCAGCCACCTCATTCTCTGTCGTCCCCTTCTTCTATTGCCCTCAATCTTTTGGTACAGAAATATATATTCACTAATGGATGACTCCATATTAAATTTATGCCACATACACATACAAATAATTGCTGGCTCTCAGAACTACATTTTCAAAATAAGGCATCCTGAATAGGATGCAACAGATCACTGTACTGTTAATCTAAGACGGGTGTCAAACTCAATTTCATTGAGGGCCGCATCAGCATTGCGGTTGCCCTCGGGGGGCCGAGTTGGTGTGGCCAGGGTGGGTGCGGCCTACTAGGTGGGCGTGGATGGAGTGGGTGTGGCCTATTGGGTGGGCGTGGTCAGCTCTACATCATTCGTGTCAAGGGTGCCTGTGGGGCCTCGGCAGGAGTGGGACAGATCTGAGGGTCTCTGGCAGAAGGGGGTGGGACCAGGGCAAGTGCCAACACATGGTCCACTGGAGGAGCCTCACTGTTCCTCTCAGGCCATGCGGGGGGGGGCTGGATGGGGGTATGGGCTGCCTGGAGCCCTGGGCAGCAGAGGTCAAATGCCCAGCCTGGCCCTTGAGCCCAGCCCCACTTCCCCAAGGGGGCGCACAGCTGCACTTACTTCCTCCTCAAGGCTGCTGCTGCTGTGCTTGCTTTCCTTAGCCAGGTTGCTCATGATGGGTACGAGGGCAAAGTCAGTGGGAGGCCCATTCCCTCTCCATGGGAGGAGACCCGGCTTTGTATCCAAGCTTCCTTAGCAATAGGATGGGAGACCCCCAGGATAGTCCAGGAGGAGGGGGCAAGGGGATGGTGAAAAGGCAGCAGGGCAGGACTAAGGTAAGACTTCCCTCAGACCCTCCCTCTCCTTCTTTCCTTCCTAAGTACAGAGTGGTGGGAAAATATTTGAGATGAGGGAGGGAGAAAAACAGGCAAGAAACATAGCTGGGGAGGTGTCACCCTTCGTGAGGAATGAAGAAATGCACCATCTCCTGGAAGTGGCCAGCACATGGCCCTCACCTACTTCACATATCTGGCTTGGTGGGCTCTGGGGGAGGGGATGCCATGAGCAGCGTGAGAGTCAACATTACCTGCGCAATGCTGCCCAGCCCCTAGCCTGCCCAGTTTCGGCAGGCAGCGGAGCGCTCTCCTCACAGTGCCGAGAAGTTGAGCTGGGCAGTGCAAAGCTCGCCAGCTTTCCACCTTGCTGCCTGCTGAAACTGGGCAGGCTGGGGGCTAGGCAGCATTGCACTTCTCATCAGTTTTGCGCCACCCAGCTCAGCTCTTAGCGCTGTGAGGAGAGTGCCCCATTGCCTGCCAAAACCCCTCCCCTAGAGCCCATCAAGCCGGATAAGTGAAGTAGGCAAGGGTCATTTGCTGGCTACTTCCTGCTGATGGTGCATTTCTTCATTCCTCACAAAGGGTGACACCTCCCCAGCATGCACCCAGGGGGTGGGGCCGATGCGGCAGGGGCTGTTTCCTCACTGTTTCCAGATGGCCTTGTGGAGCTAAGAATGCGTTTCAGCATAGATATCCACCACAAAATTGTACATTGGCTCCCAGACAGCCTGGGCCAGGGCCAAGGCAGTGGGGGCCGTTCCCTCACTGTTTCCAGGATGGCTTCGCGGGCCACATGAAACCACTTCGCGGGCCGCATCCACATACTTTTGTTTGACATGTCTGATATAAGAAAACCTATGGAGGTGGCATTTGCCAAGCAGACAAAGAAGAAATATAGCATTGGCAGTTTGGAAATACTTACTGTCTATAAATATGAGATTTATGCATACCAATTTGGAAGTAAGTCTTGTATGAATCAGTGGAATTACCTTTGAGCAGCAAGAATTGAATTACACAATTCCATACTGTAGCTAAATGAAGTCCCTTGGGGCAAGAGAAAAGGGATATTAGCCATTCATTGCCACCAGCTGCAGGCATTTCCGGCTGCTGCTCACTGCCAAAAACTTTGGAGTTTTCTAAAGAAAGGCAGAAGAGATAAATCCTTGTTTCCTTCTTCTTTGTAATGTACAAAAGCCTTCGGTGCCAGACTGGTTCATAGATTTTGAAAGTGGATGTTGATCTATAATTAAGTTAGTATTAATGACCTCTTCCTTCATTAGTCCTTGCAGTAGCACTAAACTACATGTTATTGGTTAGCAAGAGGGGAAATTCATGGCACAGGAATATCATTTTGCAATGAATTTAATATTATCACGGTTTCTTTCCTCTGCAGGAGTGCTGGAATGAAATAATAAAGAAGTAAAGTTATCATATGACTAACTTTTATACCTATGCTGAAAAGTCCCTCCTGAGTACAGAGAAAATAAATGTACAGATCTTGTTTGTTAGCTTTATCAGCAGATTCAGAGTAGCTAGTGTTGGAAGTAAAGTCTTCATCCTGGTTCATCCAAGCCGGGAATAAATAAGCAACATGGCGACTGCTTTGGGAAGATGGTTACAGTTTATTGAAGAGGCAGAAAGATGGTTCTTACAGGAAAGACCAGAGGAAAGAAGGACCTGAGCACATGGGCAGTAGGTTTTTATACCCTCTGAAAGCCTTTTATTTGGAATAGTTTCCTGTTCCTGTGGCATGAACTTTGAACTGAGTGAGTGTGCTTTTCTAGGCCTTGGTATCTGTGGTTTAATCCTATTATTTTTTTTTTTTTTTTTT